>NC_140180.1:85797667-85895167 GCF_963971535.1 Notolepis coatsorum | reverse complement strand
GTCTGTCTGTCTGTCTGTCCTGTCTGTCTGTCTGTCTGTCTGTCTGTCTGTCTGTCTGTCTGTCTGTCTGTCTGTCTGTCTGTCTGTCTGTCTGTCTGTCTGTCTGTCTGTCTGTATGTCTGTCTGTCTGTCTGTCTGTCTGTCTGTCTGTCTGTCTGTCTGTATGTCTGTCTGTCTGTCTGTCTGTCTGTATGTATGTCTGTCTGTCTGTCTGTCTGTCTGTCTGTCTGTCTGTCTGTCTGTCTGTCTGTCTTGTCTGTCTGTCTGTCTGTCTGTACTGTCTGTCTGTCTGTCTGTCTGTCTGTCTGTCTGTCTGTCTGTCTGTCTGGTCTGTCTGTCTGTCTGTCTGTTTGTCTGTCTCTCTACCTATCTCTGTCTGAGAGAGAGAGGGAGGAATAGAGGGATAGAGAAAGAGTGAGAGAGTGGATATAGGGGGGAAGAGAGAGGGAGTGAGGGGATGGGGTAGAGGGAGGTATAGAAGGGGAGGGAGGGGGAGATGGAAAGAGGAAGAGGGGGAGAGGGAGATAGAGAGGAAAGGATTGGAGAGGGATGTGAGAGGGAGAGAATGCAAGCGAGAGGAATAGAGGGGGGTTGATGGATGGAGGGGGAGGGAGGGGGAGTTGGAAAGAGGAAGAGGGGTAGATAGAGAGGAAATGATTGGAGAGGGATGGAGGGGAAGGAGAGTTAGAGAAAAGACGAATGATGTTTTTGGCAGAGGCAGCTGGAACAGGGAGAGTGGGGGGGAAAAGAGAAATGACATAAGAATTGATGAAGTATGATTACTGCTGTATATCTGTATATCTACTAGAAACACAAATTATGTAAGAAGGTAGGGAGAGAGGGATGAGGGAGAGAGAGATGGATGGACGGTTACAGGGACGGGAGATAATAGGATGTCAGAGGTAGATGAATGAAAATATGAGAGAGGTAGAGGGAGAGAGAAAGACAGACAGAGAGAGAGAGACAGACAAACTGTGAGGTTTTGCCCGCTGCTCACTACCTTTTCTCTGTCTTCTTTAAGCCTACTGTTAGGAATTCCCTATTCTCTGTCTTCTTTAAGCCTACTGTTAGGAATTCCCTATTCTCTGTCTTCTTTAAGCCTACTGTTAGGAATTCCCTACTCACTCTCTCTAGCCCCCACCCTCTCGTTCCTTACCCTTAGTGGCCACACCTGTTTGATATTCTATTATCTCTCGCACCTGTGGTGGCAGGCTAATTAGTCCCCCTGTGGGCTTTAAATACCAGGGCGCTTCCCCTCGTTTTGGCGTGGGGTCGTGTTGTATTCATGCCGAGTCATATTCCTAACATCTAGACTCTTTTCGGGAGATCCTCTGGTCTACCAATGCTGTAAGATGGACCTCTCCAGCCTTGAGATGTTTGCTCCAGCCTTCGTCTGCTGTCGCCGTAGCCTGTGGAGGAGACTGTTCTGCGCTCCCTGTAACTTCCACGGGAGGCACCTCAGCGTTCCACTGCAGACCCCAGCGCAGCTGTTCGTCCTGACGCACATCTAGACCAACGCGCATCTCCCGGACCCTCGAGCTTGGCACGCTCCTCCGTTCCAGCGCACTGACGCGCATCTCCCGGACCCTCGAGCTTGGCACGCTCCTCCGTTCCAGCGCACTGACGCGCATCTCCCGGACCCTCGAGCTTGGCACGCTCCTCCGTTCCAGCGCACTGACGCGCATCTCCCGGACCCTCGAGCTTGGCACGCTCCTCCGTTCCAGCGCACTGACGCGCATCTCCCGGACCCTCGAGCTTGGCACGCTCCTCCGTTCCAGCGCACTGACGCGCATCTCCCGGACCCTCGAGCTTGGCACGCTCCTCCGTTCCAGCGCACTGACGCGCATCTCCCGGACCCTCGAGCTTGGCACGCTCCTCCGTTCCAGCGCACAGATGCGCATCTTCCAGACCTTCGAGCTTGGCACGCTCCTCCGTACCAGCGCACTGACGCGCATCTTCCAGACCTTCGAGCTTGGCACACTCCTCCTCGCAGACGCACCCCGAGGCGTCTCTCGGTTCCGACAGCGGCTACCCGGTGGACGACGCTCTCGCCACCGCCACTGTCCCGACGCGCACACCAAGGTGTGGCGCGCACTCTGTTCCTCGGCTCCGACAGCGGCTACCCGGTGGACGACGCTCTCGCCACCGCCACTGTTCCGACGCGCACACCAAGGTGTGGCGCGCCACTCTGTTCCTCGGCTCCGACAGTGGCTACCCGGTGGACGACATCCTCGCCACCGCCACTGTTCCAGCTCCCTGTTCCGACGCGCACACCAAGGTGTGGCGCGCACTCTGTTCCTCGGCTCCGACAGTGGCTACCCGGTGGACGACATCCTCGCCACCGCCACTGTTCCAGCTCCCTGTTCCGACGCGCACACCAAGGTGTGGCGCGCACTCTGTTCCTCGGCTCCGACAGCGGCTACCCGGTGGACGATGCCCTCGTCACCGCCACTGTTCCAGCACTCTGTTCCTCGGCTCCGACAACGGCTACCCGGTGGACGATGCCCTCGTCACCGCCACTGTTCCAGCGCTCTGTTCCTCGGCTCGGACAGCCAGCCACCCGGTGGCGATGCCCTCGCCCCGTTGCTGTCCCCGTACCATTACGCACACGCCTGGGTGAGTTTTGATTGTGATGTCACTCACCCAGCGTTGTGTCCTTGCCCCCGTTCCCGTTGCTGTCCCCTTACCATTACGCACACGCCTGGGTGAGTTTTGATTGTGATGTCACTCACCCGGCGTAGTGTCCTTGCCCCCGTTCCCGTTGCTGTCCCCGTACCATTACGCACACGCCTGGGTGAGTTTTGATTGTGATGTCACTCACCCAGCGTAGTGCCCTTGCCCCCGTTCCCGCTGCTGTTCCTGTACCTTTACGCATACGCCTGGGTGAGTTTTGATTGTGATGTCACTCTCCCAGCGTATTGCCTCTGTTAGTTAGTTTGGACATTTCATCTCCCGGCGTATTGCCTCTGTTAGTTAGTTTGGACATTTCATCTCCCAGCGTATTGCCTCTGTTTTTGGTTCTCACTTAGAATAGTATTTTTGGACTTTACATCTCCCCCTGTGTGTTTGTCACACGAAGATATTATTACTTTGTTCATTTTGTTATTTGGACTGTTCTGCACCTGCTCTGTTTTTCCCTTTTGTGCATTAACTCTCTCCTCTGTCCTGCAGAGCGGCCCAGATGATTTCCACCAGTCCTCCCAGTTCCTCCCTGTTCCCAGCCCGCCTCCGCGGGCCTCAGTCCCCTCTGTTTCTAGTTCCACCTAGTTCCTGTCCCAAGTTCTCCCCTTCTAGTTCCAGCTAGTTCCTTGTCCCTAGTTCTCCTAGTCCCTAGTCCTCTATCCCTAGCTCTCCTAGTCCCTAGTCCTCTCTCCCTAGTTCTCCTTGTCCCTGGTTTACCTAGTCTCTAGTTCCTCTGTCCCAAGGCGTTCCCTTAACCTTCCCTTAGGCGTTCCCTTACTTTCCCAAGGTGTTCCCTTTCCTGCCCGCCTCTTGCCCGCCTCTTAAAAGCACTTTACCTTCCCCTCTTGTGTTATTCCAGTGTTTTGTGTTTTCTCCCTTAAAGGGACAGTGCCCTTTTTCCCTGTTCACAATAAATATCTGTTTCTTGGCAAACCACCATACCTGTCTTGTGTTGTGCGATTGGGGTCGGTTACAAACCATACATAACACAAACAGACAGACAGACAGACAGACAGACAGACAGACAGACAGACAGACAGACAGACAGACAGACAGACAGACAGACAGACAGACAGACAGACAGACAGACAGACAGACAGACAGACAGACAGACAGACAGACAGACAGACAGACAGACAGACAGACAGACAGACAGACAGACAGACAGACAGACAGACAGACAGACAGACAGACAGACAGACAGACAGACAGACAGACAGACAGACAGACAGACAGACAGACAGACAGACAGACAGACAGACAGACAGAGACAGAGAGAGAAACACAAAGAGACAGAGAGAGGGATGGAAAGAGTCTCTGGGATTCAATATGCTGTTAGTCTCCTCCTATCTTTCAATAAACACCTTGATCCTCTTCTCACTTAGAACTATCAATCTGCTGTTCCTGCTTGTTGCTTTCACTCAGTTGGTTATATAGTGACGATGTGAACGTAATTATTATTGTAATTATTTTACATTTCTATTAAAGAACATCAGTTAAATGGCTGACATGTTAAAGGCCAACTTGCAGGTTTTATTTTTGTTCAATAAACAATGTGACTAGGCCAACACTGACTTTCATGAAGAGGGGAAAAGAAATTATCGAAATTGACCCAGTTTTAGCGTTTTTATCAAACATTTTGTCGACCAAACCACAAGCTCCACGCACATGCATATTTTAATCCATGGATCAATAACGTGCGTGTGTCATCTTAATGCTGACGTCACATCAGGTGCAGGGCAGTGAGGGGCTCTGAGAGTCACACACAGCTAGTGGCAGGAGCCTTGCTACTACTAGCCGAGGAGTGATGAATCAAAATGTATCTGTTTCACTAACACTATTGCTCCGTGATCATAGCCATTCATCTCTAAAGCGAACCACTATTTGTAAAAGCCACAACCACGTTACCATATTTGTAATAATGTAAATCATTGTGTCGTTGTACATATTGTGTATATAACGTTAGTAGCTAGCTAAGTTAGCTAACGTAGCTTAGCTTAGCTTGGTAGCCAGAATTCTCGAAACTCATAACAATGCCCGATTTAAAATGGTTCTCTCCTCTTTGTATACCTTTGTCCTCACAAGTATTCTGCCAGGGAACTTATGGATCAAATCAAATCAAATCAAATTTATTTGTAAGGCCCGACAACACACGTTAATGTCCCCATGGGCCGTACACGTCTTCTTTAAACAAGTCAAGAAGAAACATAACAATAAGTCAAGAACAGAACAAGAACACCATAAGGTCCAACACATTTTTAATAAATGCAAATAAATGAAAGAATGCAAGCACTCCCAGACATACCCCACGCGAAGGTAAGGAAAAACTCACTAAAACCTAACAATAGGGAAAAATGCTCCACAGGCAGTGTGGAGGAGAGAAACCTTAGAAGGGCCATTCAAGGGGGATCTCCCTTCTTAGATGTCGGTGATAGTAGTGTTGCAGACTAACAGTTGGTAAGCATGCACTCAAGTGTGTAGTGAAACACAGATGAGTGCATGCAATAGCAACTGAACATTTTGAAAAATTAAAGATAGAGCTGATAGCGATATCAACTGAACATTTTGAAAGATTAAAGATAGAGCTGATAGCGAATCTATTTGAGGCACAGGGGCGGCGCAAAGAGGGTCGCGTCCTCCCCGTCTTAATCACGGGACATTCAACACTCCGGTCATTGCTCCGAGATAGCCGGAGACAGGGAGATAGGGGGCGGCACAGAGAGGGTCGCAACCTCCCCGACATCGCGGGACGTCCAGCACTCCGGTCACCACTACGAGACCGCTGGAGACAGGGAGACAGGAGGGCACACAGAGAGGGTCGCATCCTCCCGGCCTTCATCACGGGACGTCCGACACTCCGGTCAGCACTCCAGGAGAGCAACTCACAGGGAGACAGGGAGACGGGACAGGCGTTAGACAGCTCGCGTGATTGTAGTGGGCGGACATAGCAATAGATACAAGTGGTAAGCATATATGTGAATAGAGTAGATATATGAAGTAAGCATATTATGTGAATAGAATAGAAGTACTTAACCCAGCAATGAAACCGCGTTGACAGACCAGTTGACAAGACCACGGACAGACGACGGTAAGTAGCTGATCCATGGCCTCGGTGGTGCATGTAGAGCAGTCACTGCAATCTTGGCCAAGACCCCGCGGCATCCATCACCTTAGTCAGCACTAGGAGACAGGCACTCAGAGAGATGGGGGAGGGAGGGGGGTGGGGGGGGGGACACGACAATAGTAGTAGTTATAAGGTGTTTGAGCTTAGTTAGTTAGCTCATAGCTATCGTGACTGATGCACAGAGTGGGGCTGCGTCTATTCGAATCCCAATCGGTTCATGCTTATCAACATCGAATCCCAACCGGTTCATGCTTATCAACATGCCGTGACGCATAGCTTGCTAGCCTGCATGAATGCCCGATTTAAAATGGTTCTCTCCTCTTTGTATACATTTGTCATCACAAGTATTCTGCCAAGGAACTTATGGACACGACAATAGTAGTAGTTATAAGGTGTTTGAGCTTGTAACGTTAGTTAGCTCATAGCTATCGTGACTGATGCACCGAGTGGGGCTAAAGGGGCTACTATCGTATCAACATGCCGGGACGTGTAGCTTGCAAGCCGGCATGATGCGTGCAGTGCTTTGCCCCACAGGTCTGAGAAGAGGACCTGCACATTTTACTTGTTCCCCAAACTCTTTTGCATGGCCCGATTTAAAATGGTTCACGACAGTAGACATAATGCTAACGTTAGCAGGAGCCATATAGCCATAAGCCAGTAGTACTATGACCCGGACGGGCATAAGGCATACATTTCCTGAAGTGACGTCACGGCCGTGCAAGCGTCTGATAAGCTTTTTGATTTGCTCTGTGCATGTTATTTGTGCGTGGACCTTTTTAACCCTTTCTGAGTGGCATTTCCGGCGTCAAATGAAAACAATTATTAAATTAGATACCAATGATGTAAACTACCCATAATTGCAGAGTAGGGTTTAACCTGCAAGTTGGCCTTTAAAGGATAAAACCGGTCTAATGTAATCTTTTTCTTATACATACTGTAGCCTATGAACAGATCAAAACCCATAGTGCATTTCTCCTTCTTACAAGTATGGTCCATCCAGCCAACCCCAGAGTATAGCTCGTATCAGAAGTCGTAGAAGTTCATTGTTGTTAAATAAGGGGTACTGTTGTCTTGATTTACTTGACTTTCTCCTGGACTCACAATAATGTGTTGTTGTGTTTACTACTGTACATCTAGAGATGGATAGAGCTTTTTATATAATCACCTCTACATTGTATATCACTATTATACAACGGCATGCAAATTTCTCGATTCTGATTGGCCATTAACACGTCTTTATTGGCAACAATCCACGCTGCTGGCCCAGGACCCGCCCACAACCGACCCACATCACATCACTCCGCCGGATCACAAGAAGGTGGCCAATAATCTTTACAAATGGATATGTTAATGGCGACTAAACGACTAAATATCAAGCGATTCTGTCACAGCGAATGTCTTAGTCGTTTAAACAATGTTGGATGATGTAATTGATGGGTCTTGAATCATTCTGTAACAAAAGAAAAATCGCGGATTGATTGATGGATTAATTTGCGATTTTTTTTTCAATTTATTTTTCCTTTCGACTGTCAGCGCTCGCTCTAGTCTCCACCCACCGCCACACCCCCCCCCCCCCCACACACATACACACACACACACACACGCACACACACACACGCACGCACACGCACGCACACACACACACACACACTCTGCCTGCAACGCGGGGGATAGTCAGAGAGCTGGGTGCTGCGCTGTTCTAAGTGAGCATGGCCTATTGAGTTGATTGATTGATTGATTGCTAATTTTATTACTGTACGCTTGGTTTCCAACTGGTTAAGTTTAGGCCCTCTACAGTAGGTTTAAAAAAATAAATAAAAGAATAGGGCGAAGAAAACGTTTTTTTCCTATAGGGCAAAGAAGACTTTTTAATTTGTTTTACCTACTTTATATAGAAGCATCTAAGAATGAAGTTCTATGGAAAGTAGGTCTGCATTCCCTTAACAATTGTGTGTATTGAGCCGTACTGTATTGTACCCATTCTGCATCTGGTAATAAAATTTTCAATCAATCATTCCAATAATACACAGTTGGATGTGTTAGTTGGTTGGATGCACTTCAAGCTGCTTCCACATGAGGCAACTTCTCTCAATCATTCCAATAATACACAGTTGGATGTGTTAGTTTGGTTGGATGCACTTCAAGCTGCTTCCACATGGAGGCAACTTGTCTTTTTTGTAGTTGTGGGAACTACTTTTTCTGGCGGATGGTTTTTTCAATAAATCTTCGATTAATGTGTGTTTATTGTATAGAAATAAGGTTGGATGAATCTGGCAGTTGTATAAAAGCTTTACATCACTTGCAGTCGTGATTTGTGACCAATAAACCATGCCTAGGGGGGTCTAACGACCCTCGGCTGCGCCTCGGGCCTAACGACCACCCCTAGGCATGGTTTATTGGTCACAAACCACTCCTGCGCGTGATGTAATGCTTAATTACACGTTACTGTTACATTTGCACTCTGATTGGATGCCACACTTATTTTCGATGTACTGTACTTGTGCTGTATAATAACAATACATTTTAATCTAATCTAATCTTTTGACGTAATTCTTAAAATAACTAACTACAATGCCCCTCTTTTTCATGGTAATAATTATAATATTTAAAACTGGACATATATGTGTTTACGAGCTATACACACACACACACACACACACACACACACACACACACACACATACACACACATACACACAACGAGCCTTACAGCCTTAACTTGACATTTTGTAATTAGTTACAAAGCTCACAACAAAACAGCTTGAGAAATGGCCTTTGATCCACTTAAAGCAGTATAGGATGTATAGCTGTTGTTCGATAGGGATAATTGGTAGTGGGGCCTCAGTCTGTGAATACATAATAACTAAGATAGGAGGGGGTGTGACTTTTACTGGAGTTGATTCTAACACAGTGGATTATAATGATCTTCATCCTGTCATTGTCTCACTCTATCTCTTCATATATATATATTCCTCCATTCGTGAACTAATTTCATCTTTCTTCTCCTCCCTTTCCTCTCCTCTCTTCTCTCCTCCTCTTTCTGGCTCTAGAAAACAGGGCAACCCCACCAGTGTTGTAGTCAAGTCACTAAATCTTGAGTCCGAGTCGAGTCTCGAGTCCCCAGTGTTCGAGTCCGAGTCCAGTCCGAGTCACCAAAGAAGAGCCTGAGATGAGTCCTGTATTTATCAATTAACAAGTCAGAGTCCTCGTCTGCACCTTCCGAGTCCGAATGCAGTCAATGCTCGAGTCCAAGTCCAAGTCTGGGTCATCAGTGCTCAAGTCCAAGTCCAGTCATGAGTCCTGAAAATCAGTCCAGGACTCGGACTAGAGTACTACAACACACTAGGGCTGTCCCCGACTATGATGGTCGACTATGATTGGCCAAAATTTGCCGTTAGTCGACTATTGGTCGACTAAAAAAAAAAAAAAAAAAAATGTAATATTTTATTTTTTTCTTAATTATTATTATTATTTTTTATTTTTTTTTTATCATTCCATTTGGGCTGTGGGGGGTGCTTAATGTCTGAATGAGTCGACTGAAGGCTTCTTGTCCTCTGCAAAAGCATGCAATTGGTCCACTGATGGATACATCTTGATATTTGTCTAGTCTAGTGTGTTCATTAGATGGGTGAAATCCTCTTTCAGTGCCTCTGTGCCTGTTTTCATAGGCAGTTAGCCTCTGGTATGTGTGCCATTAGCGTTAGCTACGCTTCTAGGCCTCTTTTCTTTTGGAAAGAATGAAAAAAATTAAAAATTATAAATATATATATATTTTTTTTGTATTCGACTAAGAGGTTCGACTACGGCTCCTTTCGACCGATCAGTCGACTAATCGACTAATAGGGGTTAGCCCTACAACACACACACGTGCATGCAGACACACATTTTATTTTTGTTCTACACGTCTAACTAAGCACTTTTTCCACACTACTGTTGTGAGTTATTCTGTCCGTCTCTCAGAGTTGATGTATTTGATCCAGGTCGAGGACTGTGTGACAGGCTTCTCTGCCTATGTCTGGTTTAACTTTTTCTGTATTTTTCTCCCATCCCAATTTAGTCATTATGCCAATTCCCTTCCTGGTCGTTGCGCGCATTGCCCCACTGTCGGCCTAGGGAGGGTGTAGAACTACCACATGCCTCCTCCGATACATGTGGAGTCAGCCAGCCGCTTCTTTTCACCTGACAGCGAGGACTCTCACTGGGGGAATGTAAAGCCTGCGGAGGTTCACGCTATTTCCCCCCCGATCCCCTCCCTGCTGAACAGGCGCCCCGACCGACCAGTAGGAACCGCAGTTTACAACGACCAGGACACACACCCCAACGGCTTCCCACCAGCTAACACTGCCAATTGTGTTAGTAGGGACAACTGACCAAGCCGGAGGTACCGCTGACAGCTGGATTCGATCCCAGAGTCTCTGTGGTGGTAGTCGACTGCGCTACCCAGCCGCCCTATGTCTGGTAATTTATACCTACCTACTGCTTTCACTGTCAACTGCCCTGCACTCTAATCATAGTAATCATAATAATCTACCCACTATAGTCTACCCATATACTTTGTATGATAGCATGTACAACAGTGCTGTATATATCGCATATACATTTATATATTTATATTTACTGCATATATACGCATATATATAGGATACCCTATATACATATCTGTCTGAATATAGCTGCATATAATCATTCTATATACCTACTTATACACCTGCATATAACCCATATACCTCTGTATGATAGCATGCACAATAATGTTGTTCATACCGTATATATATATATTTATTCTTACCGTATATATTGTGACAGACTCGGGGTGTATGGAACTGTCACCAGATTGGAATTAATAAAATACCCACGGCACAAGGTAGAAGAAAGTTTAACAGACAAAAAAACAGGGCTTTTGAGGTGATGCGTGAAATCACTGCGCCCAGGCAGCAGTGGTTTGGCAAAAAACATTTCAGAGTATGTATCTGCTTAGAAAACGAAAATGTCTAATTAAAATTTTGTATTTCTCCACGTGGTAAATACACAGATCACAACATGTTTACAGGAAGGTTTTGGAGTTGTATTTGGAGTGTATTTCGTGACTGTTGGAAACTAGGCTACATGGAGGAACCTACTTCCAGTATTGGGTCTCATTCCCCAACATTGTCCAAAGAGTTCTCTTGGAAGACTTATCTTGGAACCGACTGAGACAGAATCAATGACAAGTTCACTCTGAGTCCCCAACGTGCTGGTAATATGTCTTAAGTGGCTCAAACGGTCGCACCTGTGACATCTGCTTGGGGAATGACACCATGTCTTAAACACGAATGCGCGTTCCTGTCTAGGTCATTTGCATACAAAACAACGCCTCCAGAGCTCCTTATAAGGCAACTAATGACGCAGCCGCATGAAAATGGAATGGAGGAAGTGCCTTGCGAGTCTTGCGACCAGTGTTGTGCTAGTTACTGAAAAATAGTAACTCAGTTACTTTACTAGTTACTTCATTTCAAAGTAACTTCGTTACTGTACTAGTTACTTACACCCAAAAGTAATGAGTTACTGTGAAAAGTAACTATTTAGTTATTTAAAAAAAAATAAAAAAAATAAATTGCTCAAGTCCCATGCCCCATATACTCAAAATCGGTTGATCAACTTGACAGTTTCCATTCACATCACCGAACTCTGCTAAGCAATGTGGTCTAGAGCGTTTCATTATATATTCCCTCCCCGCTGTATGTATATTTCTCTCCCACCCACCCACCCCCTCCTAATGTACAGTCCCCTCCCCATCATATGTATATACTCTGTCAGGATCTAGGGGTAACAGTACTGTATATTTGAATACCGCTTATGTCACAAATGTATCAGTACTAAATACCTATATGTCCCTATGCCATAAATGTCATGTATGTTGTGTATGTCATAAATGTCTATATGAATTGAAAATGGGGGACCCTGATGGAAACAAGACAAACGTCTTTCTCAGGTCTGCATCCCCTTAACAATTGTATGTATTGAGCCGTACTGTATTGTACCCATTCTGCAATCTGTTAAATAAAGTTTTCATTCATTCATTCATTCATCCATTCATTAATTCATTCATAACCATCTTGCAGCGTTGTTATCAAAGCATTGCAACGTTAGAATAGTTAGGATATCAATTGTGCATGAAAGGACTATATTTATATTGTTTGATTAGTATTATGAGATTCCCTGGCAGATTAAGTACAGTCAAAATCCGTTGATCTTGAGTTTCAGTGAACACATTGCACTCACCGTCACCAGTCTGCGGTGGTCGAGATGTAACGTTAGTCCAGTTGACTCCAGCAGCCCTTCAAACATGTTCTTTATCTCGTTTCCATGTTGTATATTAATTATCTCTCCAAGTAGTTGCTAAATGGTTTGTTAGTTCGTTATTATTACTGCGTTCTTATTATGTAGATTCATAGCGAGCGTCCTCTTGTTGTTTACTGTAGAGAGCGCCTATTTCTTTCAGAACGTCAGTGGCCAATCAGAAGTGCGAAACCAGAATGAGGCTACGGAAAGAAATAATAATAATAATAATACTTCGTTTTATATAGCGCCTTTCAGTCTACAGTAAACAAAACAAACGCAGGCGAAATAAGGACGCTCGCTATGAATCTACATAAAAAGAACGCAGTAACGAACTAACAAACCATTCAGTAACGTAAGTAGCGTTACTGAATTTCAAAAGTAATGCGTTAGAGTACTAGTTGCGGCAAAAAGTAACTTCGTTTCTGTAACGCGTTACTTTGTAACGCGTTAGTCCCAACACTGCTTGCGACACATCAAAATTAGATTCGATTAATGTATTGGCATCATATATAGTACAGCTCGTGGTACACCTGCCGCAGCGCGCACGCACACACACACACACACACACACTCGCGCGCAGTACTGTATATGAATGAATTAATGAAAACTGTATTTAACAGATTGCAAAATGGGTACAATACAGTACGGCTCAATAGCACACAATTGTTAAGTGGATGCAGACCAGAGAAAGACGTTTGTCTTGTTTACATAATATATATAGCCTACGGCGTAATTAATGAATGCAGTATAGGCTTATTATTCCATTAATGATTTGTTTCATTAGGATTTAGTAGATACTATACATATGCTCTGCTCTACGTACAGTATAGGTACAGTCTGTATACATAAGACTGTACTTATACTGTACGTAGGGCAGAGCATATATATATAGTATCTACTAAATCCTAATGAAACAAGTAACTAGAATATATTAAGCCTATACTGTTCATTCATTAGACACGTAGGCCATACTGGCGCACACAAGACTTGTTATGGAATATTAATGCAGTCTATTTCCACCGATTAGCTTTAGTTCTTATTTATTTATTTATCCACTGTCATTTCAGTGTTGGTGTATAGGCTATATAGTGTATTTCAATATAAGTTTAATTGATTAATGATATATTCGAAGGAATGCAGGTTTATATCAAACAAAGGTCTGTCCCATTGTATACCATTAAACAGATATGTAACAAATAAGAAATACAAATTCCACAGAAGGCATTCAATAATTATTATTTTCAATCATTTCACAATAATTGCATAATTGTGTTTGAATATCTGAGTAATTAAAGTAATTATACATTTGTCCAAAATAGCTGGTTCAGATATGGTTAATCCAGCTGCCCTGTGATCAGATGAATCCATATTGTTTATTTTTTCCGACATCAAATGCGTAATTTCTTATCGTACAAATATTGTCATATTTATTTTAATTGTGATTAAGTAATTAATTCCAAGGTGGCCTGTAGCGTTGACATGAAGGAATCACTATGAGAACACAGTCTGTCAAGTTAATACAATTTTCAATTAGTCAATCAATCATAAGTGTGCTCCTCAGCACTCTTAAATCTGCTCTCAGCCACGCTCAAATCTGATCTCAGGAAAATTTGGGGAATCGCGCTATACCAGCCCTAATATGTCTTAAATGGGCAGAAATCTGCCTAAGAGGACATTTTTGGTCGTAAATCCGTTCGGGAATGAGACCCTAACCTAGGCTAACAGTGTGGTGTTCGCTACTCCGAATGCATGCACAGACAAGAAAAGGGTATGTATCTGCTTGTCTAACTCAGGGGTAGATGGCAAATAAGCTAATTTCCCCAAAAGTTGGCATGTTCCTTTAATATTATCTGATTAGCACTACACCCAGTAGTACTCATTAATATATTTTATACCCAGTTTAACCCTCGAGTCAACCTTCAAAAAACCCACTACCTGTCTCCCTAGTGACCGAAACTGCAATCTCAGTAAAAACATATCTTTTTAATGTATTGTTCCAATTTTCTTTCATGAATATCATTATTAACTTCAGTCCTCACCATACATATAGAATATTTATTCATTTTCAGGATTTTAACAATTTTTTTAATTCGGTTTAGGGTTGGGGTTGGGGTTAGGGTTAGGGGGTTAGGGTTATGGGGTTAGGGTTAGGGGGTTAGGGTTACCCTAGGGTTACCCTAACCCTAACTCTAACCCTAACCCCCTAACCCTAACCCCCTAACCCTAACCTGTCCAGTTCTGCGACTAGGGTGAAAGGTGTGACACTTGTTGTTCACGCGCTTAATAGTGATTGTTTAAAAAAAAAAAAACATGGATTATTGTAACATGCACCACCGAGGCCTTGGATCAGCTACTTACCGTCGTCTGTCCGTGGTCCTGTCAACTGGTGTGTCAACGCGGTTTCATTGCTGGGTTAAGTACTTCTATTCTCTTCACATAATATGCTTACTTCATATATCTACTCTATTCACATATATGCTTACCACTTGTATCTATTGCTATGTCCGCCCACTACAATCACACGAGCTGTCTAACGCCTGTCCCGTCTCCCTGTCCCCCTGTGAGTTGCTGTCCTGGAGTGCTGACCGGAGTGTCGGACGTCCCGTGATGAAGGCCGGGAGGATGCAACCCTCTCTGCGTGCCCTCCTGTCTCCCTGTCTCCGGAGGTCTCGTAGTGGTGACCGGAGTGCTGGACGTCCCGCGATGATGTCGGGGAGGTTGCGACCCTCTCTGCGCCGCCCCCTATCTCCCTGTCTCCGGCTGTCTCTGAGCAATGACCGGAGTGTTGAATGTCCCGTGATTAAGACGGGGAGGACGCGACCCTCTTTGCGCCGCCCCTGTGCCTCAAATAGATTCGCTATCAGCTCTATCTTCAATCTTTCAAAATGTTCAGTTGCTATCGCTATCAGCTCTATCTTTAATCTTTCAAAATGTTCAGTTGCTATTGCATGCACTCATCTGTGTTTCACTACACACTTGAGTGCATGCTTACCAACTGTTAGTCTGCAACACTACTATCACCGACATCTAAGAAGGGAGATCCCCCCTTGAATGGCCCTTCTAAGGTTTCTCTCCTCCACACTGCCTGTGGAGCATTTTTCCCTATTGTTAGGTTTTAGTGAGTTTTTCCTTACCTTCGCGTGGGGTATGTCTGGGAGTGCTTGCATTCTTTCATTTATTTGCATTTATTTTAAATGTGTTGGACCTTATGGTGTTCTTGTTCTGTTCTTGACTTATTGTTATGTTTTCTTCTTGACTTGTTTAAAGAAGACATGTACGGCCCATGGGGACATTAACGTGTGTTGTCGGGCCTTATAAATAAATTTGATTTGATTTGATTTATGTGAGTCCAAGATGTGATACTGAGCTACTTTTTTGGCATATACATAGAATCTAGCCAACGCTATCCACAAACACACGGGAAAAAAAATGCTTTTTGACCAGAACTGCAACAAGGGTGACTAGAGCGTTAATCACCTCTACATTGTATATTACTATTTCACTTTACTGTTACATTTGCACTCTGGTTGGATGCCAAACCTATTTTAATCTTACTGTACTTGTGCTGTATAATGGCAATACATTTTAATCTAATCTAATCTAATCAGAAGGTTCCCGGTACGATTCTGGCTCCTCCCGGCAGCGCGTCGAAGTGTCCTTGAGTGGGTCCTTAACCCCTAACTGCTCCCGATGAGCAGGTTGGCACATTGGATGGTTACCTCCACCATTGGTGTGTGAATGTGTAAACTAATTTAAAGGGAATTAACCACTAACGTAATGGGAATATGGCTGTAATATAGATATGCATAGTGGAATATTTTTGGTTTTTGAGTTGAGAAGCCTGATGGCCTGGTGGTAAAAGTGGTCCTTGAGTCTGGTGGTAGCCATACTCCTGTATCGTCTGCCAGATGGTAACAGTCTGCATGTTGGGTGGCTGTGGTCCTGTATCATCTGCTAGAAGGTAACAGGGAGAACAGTCTGCATGCTGGGTGGCTGTGGTCCTGTATCATCTGCTAGAAGGTAACAGGGAGAACAGTCTGCATGCTGGGTGGCTGTGGTCCTGTATCATCTGCTAGAAGGTAACAGGGAGAACAGTCTGCATGCTGGGTGGCTGTGGTCCTGTATCATCTGCTAGAAGGTAACAGGGAGAACAGTCTGCATGCTGGGTGGCTGTGGTCCTGTATCATCTGCTAGAAGGTAACAGGGAGAACAGTCTGCATGCTGGGTGGCTGTGGTCCTGTATCATCTGCTAGAAGGTAACAGGGAGAACAGTCTGCATGCTGGGTGGCTGTGGTCCTGTATCATCTGCTAGAAGGTAACAGAGAGAACAGTCTACAGTCTCTAGACCAACATGTCTAGATGATCATGGTGTGGAGAGTGACTAGCATGCCTGGATAATCATGCACTGTATGAGTACCTAATGAATAGACTGAGTATGTACTGTATAGGCAATTGAAACACAGTATTCTATCTGATGAGTACAATATTCTGCTGTGGATTGTGTAGACAGGTCAAGTCAAGTGTTCCTTTATTAATCCCCCTGGGGAAGTGCAGGACTAATACACCCATTCATTTAGAGCACTGAGATTGTAATCCTGTAATTCCTCATCAAGGGAAAATACCATCTTGCTGATCTTGCAGGATTGCATTTGTCACGCAGTTGATTAGAGAGAGGGAGAGACCAGTCTGCTGTGGTTGAGTTACATTGATGTTGAACTACTGAGGGATCACGAACAGAATGATGAAGCTCTGTCTTGAAAAGCTGTCAATTCATAAACTGTCTTGTCTGAATCAGTAACAGTCTGGTGATATACAGTAAGGCTTGAGAGAAACCCAACGCAGGTTAGTATTGGGGAATCCAAAATTAAAAGATTAAAAGGTTAAACTGAACTTTTTGAAGAAGTCTTTATTCATTGCACACATTGACAATGTCGGCATGCAGCAACACACACATGCGATGGGCGGCACACACAGGAACACATACATTAAATGTAGTCTCTGCACTTCACCCATCCCGTTGTCCTTCCCCCCAAGGGCAGCTGGGAGCAAAGATGGGATCGCCAGGTATGCGACAGCGTTAACGATCTGTTCTGCCCAATGTTTTTCTATCTGGTTTTTATATTCTGCGAGCACAGGGAGAACATGCAAAGTCCACACAGAAAGGCCTGGGAGATACCCCATGTGGGTACCTGGCAACACGGCAACCTGGTCCCCAAGTGGGAATCGAACCCTGGACCTTCTAGCTGTGTGTGTTTTTTTTTTTATTATTATTATCAGAAATAATCTGTTTACATTTTATGCATTTTCTATATACACACTATATTATTTCATTTTCTTACTCACATTTCCCAGGCATAGCCCACCCCCTTCTTTTGCGTTTCCCTAAATCAACCAACACAAAAGAAAAACAGAACAAGCCACAAAGAAAACAGTGTTATATATACTTATTTCCAATACAACAAATCAAGCATAACCAAAACCTCCCCTATCCCACCCAAACAAACCCCAAAAAATAACTATCCAAAACCAAACTCTACTTTACCTTTTTCAAACTTAACACATTTACCATTGTTAATGAACCATCTCTTAAATGTCTCCTTACTCAGCAATTTCTCTGTCAACATAACATTCAAAATAATTGGCCATACTTCCACGTTTCTCTGCTCAGAAAAAGCTATTCGCCTTCTCAAGACAACTGCATACCTGGCATGACTCAATACATAATTGATGAGGTTTCTCTCCTCCTTCTTTCCATCTAATGCACCATACAAAAAAGATCTCTTCCAATCTGTATATTTGACTATTCCCCAGCTCACCCTCATGCCCTCAGCTCTGCATGGAAGGCCTGCAGGCCTTCACAGTCTATGAACATGTGCATGAAACGTTCATTTTTTAATTTGCACACATCTCATGTTCTACTTATCTGTTTATCTATATGATGTGTTTTTGTATTCTGTCTTGTATTCTGTCTTACCATAAAATCATTATGATCACATTCGATATTATTAAACTTTATATTTACATTTTCCCATATGTATCCTCCCACCAACCCCGGAAACACTTTCTCTGGCACCCTTCTTTCTCTTGTTACAAAAAATCTATAAATATCTTTACTCCTCAAACTGTCCAAACCCTTCTGCTCATCCCCCTTTCCTACATTTAATTCTGGCAGACTACAGCTCCTATTCTCCACACACTCTCTCTCTATTATCTCTCTCCATTCCTTGGGCAAGCCAGTTTAATATTTTTTTTAATTTGACACGACAGTTGCAAAACGATATTCATCGTCAACCTCGATTACATTGTCATAGATGGCCTGCACCGGGAGGAAACCTGGCACATACTCATATACAAAATCCTTTATCTGCGTCATCCCTGCTCTCAGGAAGATTTTATTATACACTACATTATTATTTTGGCATATCCTGGGGTTCAGGAACACTGGCTGATTTTAAACCATGTCCAGTCTCACACAAGCATATATGTTGGGCAGATACTGGGCCCATGCCTGTAGTACCTCTCTATACATCTCCGGTATATTAAAGGTGTGAGGTTTTTGTCCGCTGCTCACCCACTCGCTCTGTTCCTTTAAGGTATTTCGGTTAATTAATTGCATTCTCCTCTCCACACGCTTCTTCCTGTAGATGCCGTTTGATTGGTGCTCCCTCAACCACACGCTTCTGGAGCAATGATCAATTTCATCCCGCAGCTGTCACAGCTTGTCATTAAGCACCCCTTGGCTTTATATACCCTGATCCCCCTATTATTGATGTTGGATCGTTCTGAAATATTCTCTGCATTTGCCTGTTCCTTCCGTCGCTGCTTTCCCTGTTCTTTGCCTCCCAGGACTCTCGAGAAATATTCCGTTTGGAGAACCTGCTTCCCCGTTACGAAGCGTTCGCCCTGTTTGATCCGCCCGCTTCACGCGCTGCGCTCTGGTAAGTTTTTTGTAAACAGTCTTTTGGATTCAATCGTTTTTTGTGTGTGTTAAAGCACTGAAGAGATCCTGTTTTTCGTTCTGACTGTTCTCACCCTTTTTGCCTGTTGGATATTCACTTTTGGATTACCTAATTGTTTTCACTCTGAAGACTGCTCACTGTGTGTTTCACACCGAAGATTCTGTCACTTGGATTTATTGTTTGGACACTGCTCACTGTGTGTTTCACACCAAAGATTCTGTCACTTGGATTTATTGTTTGGACAAGTCACTTCACCAGTCACCTGTCAGTTTTCAATTGTGCACTGAGATAACTCGGACTCTCTCTCTCCCTATCCGCCTCCACCCCGGAGTATATGCTGGGAGGATCTGCAGAGCGGCTCAGACGTCACGGACAAATTCCACAGACGTAACCCTCCGGGAGAAGCTGCAGAGCAGCAAACATTCCTCACATGCCTGCCTCCCTGTTTGTTCTGTTCTCCACCAAATTCTTTCTGTTTACTCAGTAAATAAACACGCCCTTGATTTTGGCTAACTCTGAAACAACTCTCTCTGTGCCGTTTGCATTTGGGGTCGGTGTCAAACCATAACAAAAGGCTCATTAAGGGCTTAACCCTCATGTTGTGTTAGGAATTGGCACCACTGACCGTTGTTAGCGGGTCAATGTTGACCCGGGGTCTAACTCAGTCCTGACCACTAAAAAGAAAGGAGTATCACTCAATATAGTTAATACTACATCCTAACTAACATTATATGCATTCATAACCATATAATCCCATTGTAATTTGATTTTATGGCCCCCGAGACACATCATGTCCCTTATTTGTAAGATGAAAATGAGGTTGTTCAATCATAATATACTAAATGTGAAACCCATAGATAATAATGTTTTCTGACTATAATAGAACAATATTAGAATATAACTACTGAAAAAAAGTTTAGTATATTTATTATTATTTTATTTATTTATATTTAGTATTTTTATAGTATAGTTTAACCTTGCCGGGTGTTACGTTGTCATTGACATTCTTTAAGCTTGATGTCGAGTCAATGCAACACAACAAAGGAGACGGCAGTCAAAGTAGTTTTATAATAAATATTTAATGAAATAATTACCGTGAATGAAATGAAGAATAAACTAAAGTAACGACAGACAGACAAGAACACATACTACACAGACAGGATCAGCACCAGACAAAGGGGAAGACAGAATACTTATACATGAGGGACTGACGAGACAAGACACACCTGGGTTAATTGTAAGTGGGTACAGCTGGGGAAAGAACGATAGGGACTACAACACCAGGACAGAGAACTACAACTAGACATGACGAATCTGTGAGAATGGGTTTTAAGCAGAGCCCAATCGCTGAACACAGAAGAAGAGAGAATGGAGCGTTTCAGGATATTTAATAGTATTCCCAAGCAGACAAGAGTTACATCCAGAAATGTACAACAGATAGGAATTGGGAATGTTCTTGGGGCAATGAGAGCAGGTGCACTCCAGTGCTACTGTGGACGGAAGACACAGGTCCGTGTCGAGAGAGTGAGCAGGAACTCCTTGGTAAGCTCCAGGGGGTCCAGACAGGGGCTCGCTGGAACGGAGGTCCTGGGCACAAGAGAAGGAATGTTAGAACAGGGAATAATCACACAAGAGTGTCTAGCAGGTCTTCGGACTGAGGCGTCGTACCTAGGTAATAATAGTAACACCACGACGACTTCTGGTCAGCATCCTCCGGTAGAAGTAGGGTCTTCATCATCAGGGAATGGGATACAGCTGTGAAGAGTGAGGTGCCTGGCAGCGTGCGAATCAGGAGATGAGGTGCAGCTGAGTTGAGTGACAGGGGGTGAAGGGGTACTGACCATATATGGGCGTGAGGCTTCCATGCTGGATGGAAGGGAGGATGAAGAGGAGTGAGGAGGGTGTGTGGTGACTGTGAAGGGGGGATGAGGAGGAGTGAAGAATGCTCCTGGCTGCCCAGGCTTGTCAGGGTTGGTCCGATGGAAATCCCGGACGAGGTCTGTGTCCAGGATTATCTGGCGGGAGATCCAGCTGCGCTCCTCCGGGCCGTAGCCCTCCCAGTCGACCAGGTATTGGTAGCCGCGGCCGCGGCGCCGCACGCCCAGCAACTGCCGGACAATGTAGGCCGGGTGGTCGTTGATGACCAGCTGAGGGGGAGGCTCCGGAGCAGGGGGAGACAGGGGACTGGAGACCACCGGCTTCAGCTGGGAGACATGGAAAGAGGGGTGAATCCGCATATGGGAGGGGAGCTGGAGTCTGACGACTGAGGGGTTGATGAGGGACAGAATCTTGTAGGGACCAATGAAACGGGGGGTTAGTTTACGGGAAACAGACTTGAGCGGCAGGTCCCGAGACGAGAGCCATACCATCTGACCTGGTTGATAGTCGGGAGCCGGGGTCCGGTGGCGGTCGGCGAAGCGACGGTTCTGGTCCGTGGAGCGGAGAAGAGCGGCCCTCGTGTCCTCCAAAATCCTCCTGCAGCAGCGAAGGTGGTCCTGTACCAATGGGACAGCAATCTCCTCCTCCTGGGCAGGGAACAGCGGGGGTTGGTAGCCCAAAGAGGATTCAAAGGGGGACTGACCTGTGGCCACTGAAGACAGAGAGTTGTGGGCATACTCGATCCACGGCAGGAAAGTACTCCAGCTGGAGGGGTCCCGGGCTGTCACGCAGCGGAGGGCGGATCCCAGGTCCTGGTTGGCCCGCTCCGACTGGCCGTTGGTCTGTGGGTGGTACCCGGAGGAGAGACTGACCGTGGCCCCCAGAGCCCGGCAGAAGGCCCTTCAGACTTGGGAGACGAATTGAGGGCCCCTGTCGCAGACGATGTCCACCGGGATCCCGTGGAGACGGAAGACGTGGAGCACCATCAAGTCTGCGGTCTCTGAAGCAGAGGGGAGTTTGGGGAGAGCAACAAAGTGCACAGCCTTCGAGAAACGGTCAACAATACTGAGAATAGCTGTGTTACCGTGTGAGGGAGGAAGGCCGGTGACGAAGTCCAGGGCCGACCGGGAACAGGGAGCGGACGGAGGAGCCTGGCGGGTGGTCGGTGGGAAGCCTTTCCACGAGCACAGACGGTGCATGCAAGGACGAAGGCGCGGGTGTCCTCCCTCATGGAGACCCACCAGAAGTGCCGCTTCAGCAGGGACAGGGTACGGTCGATTCCAGGATGACAGGCGAACCGGGAAGCGTGAACCCACTGGAGCACCTGAGAGCGGACAAGGTCGGGGACAAAAAGCCGGTTAGGTGGACCGTTACCTGGGTCCGGCTGGACGCGCTGAGCCTCCCTGACGATGGACTGGATCTCCCAGGTGGCGGCGGCCACCAAGCAGGAGGAGGAGAGGATGGTGTCGGGGTGTGCGGGACCCTCTTCGGGGACAAACTGCCGGGAGAGAGCGTCCGGCTTGGTGTTCTTGGACCCAGGCCTGTAGGTCAGGGTGAAGTTAAACCTGGTGAAGAACAAGTCTGACCATGAAAAAGCAATCAATGCTAAAAAGAAAATCTTTAACACTATGATCGCCGGGAACAAGTTTTCACATCATTCCGAGCCATGCTCATTCTGCCGAAGATGCTGTAACTCGTCTTTGATGTCAATATTTCTAAAATCTGTCATCGAAATCATATTTCTTTTCCGGAGCCCTGAGACACACTGCTGATCTCCTCTCAACTCTCTAGCGGTTCAAGAGCGCCATCTGGTGGCCGATCGGCAGATCGCCAACCGGATATTAACCTTTGAACCGGTAGTACTCATCCAAATGTGGTCAGGCCACTCGCTATAGCTCCCGCGACTCCATCTTGAAACACTGGATAATAGATTGCTCGCCCTAACTCAATAAACAACGTTATTTGGACGTATATACTATTATACAACCTGGAAATGGATCAGGCATTTCTACATCCCATAATAGAAAAAAATCTGTTCCACGCTCATCTGCCAGCGGCGCGAGGAAGCCACGGTAAGATTCAGCATTATTTTCTAACGTATTCTATACTAACTGATCTGATGAACATATGACCCACTCTGGATGAATCATCTAACGCTGCCCACGGAATTATAAACGATCCCCCGCCCATCCGGTCATCATCAGATGATGCGTAGAAACTTCTAGAACCACGTCCAGTTGAAACTTTTTATCTCGCACAGATTCCTACCAAACTGTATTTGATCATCAATATAATGCATTTAGGGCTATAAATCACGTTCTGAAGAAAGCTGCAGAAAACGATAAAAACATACTTATACTTTAGACCATATTTTAGTATGAATATGTGAATGAAAAAGTTTAACGTTGCTACACCCTGAACAATACATATAGGACATTGAATGGGCCATAATAATGGCAATGTAGCAATAGAATTTAAAAAGTTATAGCCCTGCAAAGAAGGGGAACTTCTCCATAGACAAATAGAGCTGGCGAGGGATGGTAAATTATTAATTTAACCCATGGCGATTAAAGTGTTAAAAAAAGAAAATAATAATAATGGAATATATGAAGTGCCAGCTTTGTGTCTGTCAATAAATCAACAACAACAACAACAACAACAACAACAACAACAACAACAACAACAACAACAACAACAAAGGTAAAGGAAGATCATATACTGTAGACCAATTAAATTGAAGCACACAGGCATGTGTACCACGTTCCTGTGTACCACGTCGAGGCCCCGTTCCTCCTAATGTGCGATATAGCGCCAATTTCAGCAACTACAGTAGTTGTCAAAAAACATCACTGGATACCTTTGAGTCTATGCTCTGACAAACTCATAACCAGTGGCTGATAACATCATGCGCTGTGTTCTGGTCACATTCACAGACTCCCATCAAGCTGCAGTGACATCACACAGGGCTTGATGGGCAGGCAAGACATGTTTTTGTCATAAGAAAGAAGAGAACAATCAGACAGAACAAACTAATAGGGAAATGAACGAAGATGGTATTATTGCAGTGTTGGT
This sequence comes from Notolepis coatsorum, assembly GCF_963971535.1. Lineage (NCBI taxonomy): Eukaryota > Metazoa > Chordata > Actinopteri > Aulopiformes > Paralepididae > Notolepis > Notolepis coatsorum. The sequence goes on along the minus strand of NC_140180.1, from coordinate 85,871,131 downwards.
GAATGTGACAGTAATAATGTTTTGCTCTCACCTGACAGCACAGCTAAAAGTTCCAATTAAATATTTCAGCCGTGAAATGATTGCTACTGTGGGTGGCTCGTTTCTTGTTTAATTAGGTTAGAACGAGTCCTGGTAATTAGGTCTGATCACATGAATGCATTTGGCTGCTGGTACCAGCAGAGTAGTAATAAGAGCAGTTGTACTGGATGTCGCACACACACACACACACACACACACACACACACACACACACACACACACACACACACACACACACACACACACACACACACACACACACACACACACACACACACACACACCCACAAGCTGTCCACAAGCTGCTCTGTGCAAGGATGTGCAAGGACGACTGTGTGTCCGTGTGTGTGTGTGTGTGTGCGTGCGTGCGTGCGTGCGTGCGTGCGTGCGTGCGTGCGTGCGTGCGTGCATGCGTGCGTGCGTGCATGTGTGTGTGTGTGTGTGTGTAACCCAAAGCTTGCCTGGCAGCCCATGGCTGTGACATGGAAGGCTAACTGATCTATGATCCTGTAAGATAGATAGGCATAAGCAATATTAGATCTATGATCCAGTAAGATAGATAGATTAATCTGCTCCAAGGTTCATTCTGTGCAACGAGGGGAACGGCTCCCTCCTCCCTTGTGTAGTACTGTTTCTAACTACATACCCTCAAGGTCTCTACGTTTTGCATCTTCTGGCCACCAGAGACCCACTCCTATTCGAGCTCCTGGGGGGTCATTGAAACAAAGCAGGCTATTCTCTGTCCTTGTTAGCGTTTGGTAGGTGTGTTGGACCCAGGTGCAGTGCAGAACGGATAGACGAGAGGCAGGTGTTGATTCTCAAACAAAAGGCTACTTATTTATTGTCTGAACATAAAAGGCAAAATGGGAGAATCCTTTGTCTCCAAAAGAGGGAAAGTAAAGGGGAGAAATCAAGTCTCCAAAACACGTTATTGCACAAACACATAGACTGAACTATATAGCAAAATGGGGAAAGCAAAGGGGAGAAAACGCTGTCTCCAAAACATATCACAAAACGAAACACGTCGGGCGACGGTGCTACATAAGCACACAAAAAGGTTATACAATCGATAATGCAAGGCACGGCAAATACTATAAATGGCGAACTAACTTGTATCCTCCATGGCAGGAGCGATAAGTGTTACTCACAGCGGTGTACTACAAGATACAAGAGTTTTATTTGTCACGGCATACAGGTATACAGTGAAATGCGGGGGGTCTGTTGTACAGTACTCACGGGTACTGTAGGTTCAGTGATCGACTGACAGTCTCAATAGTAACAAGGAAGAGCATATGAAGCCAACCTAATTAGACACACCAGGTGCCAATGAATGCAATCAGGGCAGATAGACAGGTCAATTACCACCAGGTGACGCTAGGGCTTTGCTCCCTGAGGAAAGCAAAACCCCAAACGTTACAGTCCTGGCTACACGATGGTGGAACAAACTTCCCGCCATAGTCAGGACAGATGAAACCGCCCAATTCTCCGCTGTCAACTAAAAGCACACTTCGATAACACTTTAATACTATATATAACAATATTTGAATAAAACAATTATAATAATAACCTTAATGTCTTTTTCACTCCTGCTGACTTGTTCAAATTGTACACAATGTGTAAGTTGCTTTGGATAAAAGCATCAGCAAAATAACTAAATGTAAATGTACATAGGCAGAAGCAGTATTAGATCTATGATCCAGTCAGATAGAGAGGCAGAAGCAGTATTATATCTATGATCCAGTCAGATAGAGAGGCAGAAGCAGTATTATATCTATGATCCAGTCAGATAGAGAGGCAGAAGCAGTATTATATCTATGATCCAGTCAGATAGAGAGGCAGAAGCAGTATTAGATCTATGATCCAGTCAGATAGAGAGGCAGAAGCAGTATTAGATCTGATCTATGTTTCCGAACCAACATGGTGGGCAGAGAGCAGTACAATATATGTTTACATTTATTTATATATATGTGTTATGCATAACCTCAAAGAATGTAACATAATTAATTATCATAGATAATTAATTGTATTAAAGTGACTCACTTGCAGCCATTAAAAGTATTTTTGTAAAATTGTCTAATTGAGTAAGATAATAATAATAATAATAATAATAATAATAATAATAATAATAATAATAATAATAATAATAATAATAATAATAATAATAATAATAATAATAATAATAATAATAATAATAATAATAATAATAATAATAATAATAATAATAATAATAATAATAATAATAATAATAATAATAATAATAATAATAATAATAATAATAATATGCTGTGGACTTTCAGTGCTCTTGCTAAGCCAGTGCAGAACAGGCTGCTGTGGACCTTCAGCACCATGGACAGTGCTTTAGCTAAACCAGTGCAGAACAGGCTGCTGTGGACTTTCAGCACCATGGACAGTGCTTTAGCTAAACCAGTGCAGAACAGGCTGCTGTGGACTTTCAGCACCATGGACAGTGATTTAGCTAAACCAGTGCAGAACAAGCTGCTGTGGACTTTCAGCACCATGGACAGTGCTTTAGCTAAGCCAGTGCAGAACAGGCTGCTGTGGACTTTCAGCACCATGGACAGTGCTTTAGCTAAACCAGTGCAGAACAGGCTGCTGTGGACTTTCAGCACCATGGACAGTGCTTTAGCTAAGCCAGTGCATGGACGGTGCTCTAGTCTGCATTATATCCTGTGATACACTGTAAACTCAAAGCCTGTTGGCTGCTTCATACATACTGTAGAGTGCATTCTGCTTACACTTTACATTAAAACCGTGCATGGATGTTGACAGATAACTATAAAACTGCCTGTCTGTTATGAATGTACCTATTTTTCTCAGTTTCTGTATCTCTATGTTACTGTTCACTGTGTGCTTGTGTATGTTATACAATTGATATATACTGTAAAAGAGTCCAGGCAGGCATGTATACCATGCATTTACTATCACAATACAGACATCACCTAGGAACTCGTATTCGTTTGCTTTGCGCGAGTCATTCTGTTGTAAAATCAATAACACAACAATGCACAGTGAGTGAGAGAGAGAGAGAGAGAGAGAGAGAGAGAGAGAGAGAGAGAGAGAGAGAGAGAGAGAGAGAGAGAGAGAGAGAGAGAGAGAGAGAGAGAGAGAGAGAGAGAGAGAGAGAGAGAGAGAGAGAGAGAGAGAGAGAGAGGGTCCGCTCTCTGGGAGGCGGGGTCTTGCAGAGGGGAGGTGCACGAGGAGGAGGAGAAATCGACCGATAAGTCCACCGCTGCTGCTGCTTCCCTTCATTCTAGCAGCGAAGTTAGGAGCTACCCGAGGTCCCGGGGCGTGGATATACCCCGAACTGGACACAAGCGTGGATACGTGCTTTTCCCGGGCAGTTGGACACGAGATAATCCCAGGTAAGTGCACTACGAGTGGGATGTCCTAATGAGCCCTTTTCGCTGAGAGACAGTTGTAGACGGGAGAGGAAAATAGTCCCCTGTGTTTTAGTTAATTAGTCAAAGAAGTAAGAAGAGCCAAGCGACGAATGAATGAATGAATGAAAACTTTATTTAACAGATTGCATAATTGGTACAATACAGTACGGCTCAATACACACAATTGTTAAGGGGATGCAGACCTGAGAAAGACGTTTGTCTTGTTTACATCAGGGTCCCCCATTTTCATTTCATATTGACATTTATGACATACTCAACATACATGACATTTATGGCATAGGGACATATAGGTATTTAGTACTGATACATTTGTGACATATACGGTATTCAAATATACAGTACTGTTACTCATAGATCCTGACAGAGTATAGATGGGGAGGGGACTGTACATTAGAGGGGTTGGTGGGTGGGAGAGAAATATACATATACGGCGGGGAGAGAATATATACATGCGGTGGGGAGGAGACTGTCTATTAGGAGGGGGTGGGGGTGGGGGGTTTGGACATTTACGGTGGCCAGTTTCGAATTGCAGCCTCCCGTAGGTGCTCCTTAAGAGCGGTTTTGAATGTGGGTAGGGATTCACATTCCTTTACAGCTTTAGGTAGCGCGTTCCACATTAATGTGGCATAATTGCGAAACGTGTTTAGTCCCTTGTTTGAGCCAAATCTGGGTTTAACATTATTTGTTGAGCTTCCTCTGGTGTTGTGGTCGTGGTATTCACTGACCTTTGGGAAGTATTTTGACATGTACATGGGTACCTTAGTCGTATAGTGTATCTTGTAGACCAGGCCCATTGCAAGTTGCTGTACTCTGTCGTCTACTCTAAGCCATCCTAGGTTGTCAAAGTGTGCAGGGGTGAGGTGGGTTCTAGGGTTAAGGTCAAGTAGTAGTCTGACTAGTTTGTTTTGTGATGTTTGTAATCTTGTTTTAGCGCCTTTGAGGTGCTTTGGTACCATGAGGTGCAAGCATAGTCGTAGTACCCTTGAATGAGTGCTCCTGCCAGAGTCTTCAGGGTATTCTTGTTTACCAGAGAAGAGATCCGGTACAAGAATCTAGTTCGTTGGTTGACTTTTTTTATTACATTGGATGCCATTTTGTCACAGGAAAGACTTGCCTCTAGGATGGAACCCAGGTAGGTAATTTCATCTTTCCTTGTGACAATATTGTCACCCACTGTAACTGAGAAGCCATCGGTCTTGCTGAGTTTGTTATTTGAACCGAAGAGAATGGACTCTGTTTTGCCCATGTGTAATGATAGTTTGTTATCAGCGAGCCATATGCAGATTTTGCCTAGTTCCGAGCTGAGGGTTTTTTCAACCTGCAACTTGTTCTTGTCAGAGACCAGCAGGGCTGTGTCGTCCGCAAACAGGAACAAGTTGTAGTCACAAGCTGACGACATGTCATTTGCATAAATTAGGAACAGTAGCGGTCCTAGTATGCTTCCTTGTGGAACACCACAGCTCACTGTGAGGGGGGGGGGGAAGAGCTCATGTCCTCTAATTAGATCCCTTACCTGTTGAGAATGAAGTAAGAAGCATGCAACTGGTTTTAAGCCACATGTCTACCCGCTCAAACCGTTTTTTATGTTATTTTGATATTTTATGAGAAATACATTGTAATATAAATGTAATAATGTGGTATTGTATAATGCTGGATCTTGTAAACAAGTCCCAGTGGAACAGCTTTATCGTGCTTTACAGTGTTTTACCTACATTCCAAAAAAGATAAAACGTTGATTTACTTAATTATTCTATTACAACATGTCTACACACAAACTAATTCCAATTAAAGTAAAATATACTTCTGAAATTAAGTACATTTGAATAGAAAGGTTGTTTAGAATTTTCTAAAGTAAAATACACATTTCATAAAAAATAAACATTAGAGACAAATCTTTCAAATTGTTTTAAATTGTATTGCACACATAGTTATACACATATGCATTATCTATAGTTAAATATAATCAATTACAATACACATATACTACTTAAATGTAATACCAGAACACAGAGACTTTCTTCAATAATTTAATTAACAATGAAATCCGTTATTAATAACAAACAACAAATGTAGTACTAGTTTATGGTGGGCCTGTCTGATACTGGTGGGCTGCCACAAATAAATCAATGCATAGCTGTGTGTCACCAGACCATGTGAGGCTAGAGCAGCCAGGTCATGCAATGCTGGTCTCAATTTGCTCTGTACACTCCAGAACCTGTTACAGAATAGAAAGAAAACCTGTCTGTGTTTGTATTATCAACGTCACATTGTTAATATTGTGTACAGTACTGTATGTGTATCAGTGTTTAGTTTTGTAATTGTGTACTCTTTGTGTTTATATAAGTGTTTAGTGCTGTAATTGTGTAGTACTGTATTATGTTTGTAGTATCAGTGTTTAGTGTTGTAATTGTGTAATAATAATAATAATAATACATCTATTTTATATAGCGCTTTTCCAGGTGCTCAAAGACGCTTCACATGGGCAGGAGAGACAAACTATGGCAAAACAAAAAAACAGAACAAAACAGAACAAAAATAATACATGACAAAATAAAATAAAACCGACAGAATTAGAGGTCAAAAGCAAGATTGAAAAGGTGGGTTTTGAGGGCTGATTTAAAAGATGTCAGGGTGTTTGCATCACGGATATGGCTGGGGAGGGCATTCCAGAGGGAGGGGGCAGCAGCAGCAAAGGCCCTGTCGCCCCAGGTCCGGAGCTTGGTCGTGGGAGGTGTTAGGAGGTTGGCATCTGCAGACCTAAGGCGACGGGTGGGCGTGTGACGGTGGAGGAGGTCGGACAGGTAGGGAGGGGCAAGGTTGTTGAGGGCTTTAAATGTGATGAGTAGTATTTTAAAATGTATCCTGTATTTGATTGGAAGCCAGTGGAGGTCGTGGAGGACAGGGGTGATGTGATCAGAGCGACGGGTGGAGGTGAGCATGCGGGCAGCAGAGTTTTGGACATATTGGAGTTTATTGAGAATAGTGTTTGGTGAGCCGTAGAGGATGCTGTTGCAGTAATCTAGTCTTGATGATATGAATGCATGAACCAGTGTTTCAGCAGCGGAGAGTGATAGGGAGGGGCGAAGACGAGCAATGTTCCGGAGGTGATAGAAGGCAGATTTGGTTATGTGGTTCACATGGGGGAGGAAAGAAAGGGTGGAGTCCAGGATGATGCCAAGGTTACGGACGTGAGTGGAGGGGGTGACAATGGTACCATCAATATTTAGGGTGAAATCCTGGGTGTGGCTGGTGAGGGATTTTGGACCGATAATGATGATTTCTGATTTATTGCATTTTAATTTGAGAAAGTTATTTTGCATCCATGTTTTGATGTCTGTGAGGCAGGTGCTGAGGGTGGAGAGAGTGGCTGGAGTGATAGTCTTGGTGGAGAGGTAGAGCTGAGTGTCGTCTGCATAACAGTGAAAACGCAGGCCATGTTGGCGGAGAATCAGACCAAGTGGAAGGATGTAGAGGATGAAGAGCAGGGGACCAAGTACTGAGCCTTGGGGGACACCATGAGTGATGGGGGCAGTGGGGGATTTGCAGTTGTTGATAGAGATGAATTGGTAGTACTGTATGTGTTTGTAGTATCAATGTTTAGTGTTGTAATTGTGTAGTACTGTATGTGTTTGTAGTATCAATGTTTAGTGTTGTAATTGTGTCGTACTGTGTGTGTCTGTGTTATCAGTCTTTAGTCTTGTAATTATGTAGTACTGTATGTGTGTGTAATGTATTATCAGTGTTTAGTGGTGTTGTTGTAATTGTGTAGTACTGTATGTGTTTGTATTATCAGTGCTATAGTGTTGTAAGTATTTGTGTTATCAGTATTTAGTGTTGTTGTAAACGTGTAGTACTGTATGTGTTTGTGTAGTATCAGTGTTTAGTTTTGTTGTAATTGTGTAGTACTCTATATCAGTGTTTAGTGTTGTAATTGTGTAGTACTGTATGTTTGTCCCTATATTCCTGCTGATTTATATTATTTGTTCATACGGTATCCACTTTTGTACAATCTATGTCAGAGAGTAAAGGCAACAGTAATGGACTGCATTTTCATAGCGCTTTTATACAAACAACCCTTTACAACTTCACTCACACACTGACGGCGGTGGCAACCATAGAATGTGCCAACCTGCTCATTGGGAACGATTAGGGGTTAAGTGTCTCGCTTAAGGACACTTCTACACGCGGCCCAGAGGAGCCGGAATCAAACAGGGAACCGTCAGATGACCAGATGACTGCTCTACCTCCTGAGACACTGTCACCTCATAGTCTAGCCATACAGTAGGTGTATTCAGCCAGTTATCCATGATGTCTGACTTTACAGTGTGTTCCATGTGTCATCACATTGAGTGGAATCAGTGGAACTAGCTGCTGACTGATATGTGGATGGAATGCTGAAGTTGTCATCATGGGGACATTCACAGTCAGAAACGATGGGTTCAATGCACATACCTTTGAGTGTGTTCTTGTGCTTCACTTGGTCAGTGGAGTTTACATTTACATTTACATTTAGTCATTTAGCTGACGCTTTTATCCAAAGCGACTTACAAGTTCTGTACGACAAGCCATCAGGAAGGGCACAACTCTATCAGCTGAGCAACAATGTTCATCAAAGTGTTGAGTGCTACAGTGTAGGTTAGTTTATTAGGACAAGTGCATGACAGTACGGTTAGTTAGGGTTAGATATTTTTTTTTTTTTTTTTTTTTTTTTTTTTAATTCAGATAATGGTTGAAGAAGTGCGTCTTTAGTCGACGGCGAAAGATTGGACGTGATTCGGCTGTCCTAACTGGGGTGGGTAGTTCATTCCACCATTGTGGGGCAAGGACTGAGAATAGGCGACTTCTCTTTGATGACCCTCCCGGAGCTTGGATAGGAGTAGGTCTGAGGCGGCCAGAAGATGCAGAGCGTAGGGGTCTTGAGGGTGTGTAGTTAGAGACCATTGACCGGAGGTAGGCGGGAGCGGTTCCCTTTGCCGCACGGTATGCTAGGTCGAGGGCCTTGAAGCGGATTCGTGCAGCAATGGGGAGCCAGTGCAGGTCCCTAAGAAGTGGGGTGACATGGGCCGACTTCGGTAGGTTTGAGATCAGGCGGGCCGCTGCGTTCTGAATGAGTTGAAGAGGCTTAGTGGCAGTGGCCGGGAGGCCAGCGAGCAGTGCATTGCAGTAGTCGAGGCGGGAGATGACTGTTGATTGGACGAGGAGTTGGGTGGCTTCTTTTGTCAGGAAGGGGCGTATCCTTCTGACGTTGCTCAGGAGGAATCGGCAGGTTCTGGTCGTCGCTGCGATGTGAGCAGAGAAGTTCAACTGGTCGTCGAGGACAACACCAAGGTTCTTGGCGGTCGGGGACGCAGTCACAGCTGCATTCTCGACTGTGATTGAAAGGTCGGTTAGGGGGGAGGATTTGGCCGGCAGGTGGAGCAATTCTGTTTTGCTTAGGTTCAGTTTGAGGTGGTTGGACGTCATCCAGGCTGAGATGTCGGACAGACAGGCCGAGATCCGCACAGAGACGTGGATATCTGAGGGAGGGAAGGAGAGGAAGAGTTGAGTATCGTCGGCATAACAATGGTAGGAGAAGCCATGAGACGTGATAATGTTACCCAGTGATTTAGTGTAGAGGGAGAAGAGAAGGGGTCCTAAAACCGAGCCCTGGGGGACACCCGTCCGCAGGGGGCGGGTGGCCGACAGGGTCCCTCTCCATGACACTTGGTAGGAGCGGTCATTGAGGTATGATGACAGCCATGTCAGCGCAGAGCCAGCCACTCCCATTCCTGCGAGGGCCGCAAGGAGGATCTGGTGGTTGACTGTGTCGAAGGCTGCAGATAGATCTAGGAGAATCAGGACAGAGGAGAGGCCTTTCGCTTTTGCTAAGTGAAGTGCCTCTGTGACGGCAATGAGGGCTGTCTCTGTGGAGTGACCAGTCCTGAAGCCTGACTGATTAGGGTCTAGGAGGTCATTCTGTAAGAGATAAGTAGTAAGTTGGTTGGATACAGCACGTTCAAGTGTTTTAGAAAGGAAGGAGAGAAGAGAGACAGGACGGTAGTTGCCTATGACAGTAGGGTTCAGGGTTGGTTTTTTTATGAGCGGCGTGACTCTGGCTTGTTTTAGGGAGGTGGGGACCACCCCCGAGTTGAGTGAGGAGTTGATGGTTGCAGTTAGGAATGGGAGGATGTCTGGTGCTATGGTCTGGAGGAGTGGGGAGGGTAGCTGGTCCAGCTGGCAAGTAGTCGGACGGTTTGACGTTACCAGTGTCAGGGTCTCTGCTTCTGTAATGGGAGAGAAAGATGACAGAGTGAAGGATGAGGTTCTCGATTCAGCATTTGGAATGGGTGGGGGTTGGGAGAAGGAGCTGCGGATGTTCTCCACTTTTTCCTCAAAGAAGATCGCAAAGTCTTCGGCAGAGAAAGATGAGGGAGGGGGGGGTGGGGGGGGAGTGAGGAGGGAGGACATGGTAGCATGCAGTTTGCGAAGATTCTTGGCAGAGGCCTCGATCCTATGGTGGAAGAAAGAAGCTTTGGCATTAGTGATGGTTTTGGAGAATGTTAACAAGAGGTTGTGATATGTGTCGATGTCAGCAGTGAGGCGTGACTTTCTATACTTCCTTTCAGCTGCTCTCAGGACCTGTCTTTGTTCTCTCACTGGATCTGTCAGCCATGGACTGGGTGGGGAACGTTAAGTGTGAAGTGGTCCCCAAAGTCAGAGTCAAGTAGTGGAGGCTGAAGTCTTGCAGGATGTCGTAGTCCTCCTTCACTGGCTCAACAGAAGCAAAGGGACCATCGGCACCTAGAGCAGTGCTTACAGGACGAGGATGTACACAATCCTTCAGCTCAGTAACAACAGAATCATCAGCAGTGCAATTGTTATTCCTTAAAACTGAATGTTCAATGTTTAGAATAATCTGGAGTTGATGATGAGCATATGAATTGGAGCTCCTCCACGAAGTCCTGAGTGCATTTGCCTGTGATATTATATCTACTTCCTGTAACAATCTGTCCTTTCTGCCGGGCAATGTACTGTATTTTCTCCCAGGCCTTCTCACTCTGTTCCACCCTATTTATTCTGCCTCACTGTGTTCTCTTTCTGTCCCTCTCTCCTTTGCTCTCTCTCCCTCCCATTTGTGTTCCCCTGTTAGTTTACTATTTCCATGTATTATGTGTCTCGTGTCTATGATCTATGTATTGTGTTCTGTTTGGTAGTTGTCTTGTAGTATTCTTGTTAGATACTTGTTAGATACTAGATATTTTCCAGTAAGATCCCCCTTAAAATCATTCAGCGAGTAAGGCTTGTGTTGTTACTGTTCAAAGTCACATTCAACAGAAAGGCATTCAATCACAATTCTTCAGATGTTAAAAATGGATGTGCCGAAAATACAAATTCGTATTCATCACAAACTTTACATTCATTTTGAAAGATAGGACTACGTCTGGGTGTGTTTCCTCTGTATGGCATCTAGACAGGTATGGCAGCTAGACAGATATGGCATCTAGACCGGTATGGCAGCTAGACAGATATGGCATCTAGACCGGTATTGCATCTAGACCGGTATTGCATCTAGACCGGTATTGCATCTAGACAGGTATGGCATCTAGACAGGTATGGCATCTAGGCAAGTGTGAACACAGGGCACTCCATGGTTTAAAGGGGCAAGGGCAGTTTAGGTGCAACAATATATTGAAATTCTGCAATAGAGGGGATAATCAAAATGTTTAGGGGTTGTCGGAGTTCATTCCATGAGCTAGGGGCATTATAATAAAATGTACCCTTTTCCGAGCAAAGGACCTGCCAATCACTAGACCGGGTTCCATAGGTTCCAGCATTCCATTCCCATAATGATGTGATATAAGGGCCTTAAAATGAACAATGTTGCTTTATACCGGCTCTATCCCTCTCTCACCACGCTCTTTCTTTCTCTCTTTTCCTCTAGAAGATGCTCTTCTGTCTTCTGTCTCTCGCGGCTCTCTTGCTGCGCGGGGAAACGGCAGTTACCGGTAACAACAAGGGTCACGCGCTGGACAACGGCAAATGGCTGAGCACCGTGTCTCGGTATGACAAGGACAGATACAAATTCAGAGATGTGAGTACAAGCCATCTAGGTTCTGAGTGCATATGTAGCCTACGCTACATCCTTTACACCTTGTCACACCCTCTGAATCAAAGAATAGTCCTCGCCTTAATTAGAGTGGAACTAAAACGGTTTCATGTTTCTTGTGGTCGCCGTGGAGTGTTTTTTCTGTCTGTTTTTTCTGTCTGCAAGCCGCAAACACTTCTACATGTGATTGGAGCAGAGGAGCAGAATTTCTTGTTGACTGTCTTAAATAAATTGCTTCTGTTGTGAACAGCCAGGCTCCTGTTCTTCTGGTGTGAACAGCCAGGCTCCTGCTCTTCTGGTGTGAACAGCCAGGCTCTTTCTCTTCTGGTGTGAACAGCCAGGCTCCCCGTTTAGCTTAGCTGGCTATTGTTTAGCTTACCTGGCTACCTTGAATGTTGTTAGTGACAGACGTCCCTTTATACAAATTTCTCCCACTACTACATTAACACTGAAGAGGAACATGTGGAAAACACTGAGGCAGAGTGTTCTTTCATCAACAAGTATGAAGTACACAGGATGAGCTACACTATGCCTGCTAATTATTTTAACGTTAGGTAACGTAACATTAGACCATGTAACGTTAGACCATGTAACGTTAGTAACTAGTGCTGTCAGGCGATTAAAAAAATGTATCTAATTAATTACACGATTTGTAATTAATTAATCGAATTAATCGCATTTTAATCGCATAACCATTTTAGGCCTGATATTTTATATTCTATAATCATATTTCAAATTGCATGTGTCCGGATGGCAGAATTCAGTACTGTATCTACAAAACCATCTGTTAAATCATCTTCCCTTTATTCATTTGCTTAGATTTTTCAGGTCTGGTCAATTTTAGCATGGTGTTATTCACAGTCAAAAATAAAAGAAATAAAATTAATTGATATTCTCATTTGGTTCATTACAATTTACTCAAGCCTAGTAACAGACACAATATTTCGGACACTGGGAATACATTCCCTGAGATCCATAAATGTCCCTAGAATCAGATACCAAGAACATGCAAATGGACCATTTAAAAAAAAGTCTGTAAATGTTTATTCAACGTTTTAATGGAATGAATGAGATATATTTTTTTTAAATTAATAATCATAATTAATAATAATAATAATAAATTAATAATAAATTAATTAGTTAATTACTCTAATTAACGCGATAAACTGACAGCCCTATTAGTAACGAGAGATTGTCCAACCAAGGAGTCATCTGCTAACAAAGTCACATTAGAGAACTTAATGTATTCACAAAATGGATCACCGTTCAACATTATTGGAGATTGCGCTCGTCACCAATGCAAGAGATTCCGGTCTCGAATCCGGGTGTCAGCATTGCCTCCGGCTTGGGCCGGCCGTCATACTGGCTCATTGGCAGAGTCAGCGGGTGGAAGTCGATGGGTGGTAATCTGGATGTTGTGGACAGCGACTCCTACAGGTCGGTTGGGGGGCGCCTGCACAGCAGAGACTGGAAATAGCGGGGGTAGTGTGAGCCTCCCACACGTTACACCTCGCCAGTGAGAGTCCGCGCTGGCAGGTGAAAAGATGTGACAGGCTGCCTCCTCATGTACCGGAGGGGACACGTGAAGCAAGGCTTCTATCCTCCCTACAACCGACCAGTGGGGCCCATATGCGAGCAACGTTCAAGACAGGGGAGGGGAGAATTGGAATCACGAAATTGGGATGGGAGAAAAATAAGGAGAAAAGTGGATAAAAAAAAACATTATTGAAGATTCCTGTGACTATTACTGATGATTACTTACCCTAACTATTTTTCGTGCATTTCTTTAAGACCACACTTGTATTACACGATATGGCTATTACATTTTTACATTTTGGCAGGTAAATAAGAATCACACATGCCTCAGAACCAGTGCCAGTTTCAGAACAGTGAGCTTGTATGAGGAACCTGCTCTCCTCTCGCTGGGATGTTTAATGCTTTCATGTATTTCCAGCTTGTTTTTCCCTTTTTTTGTTTTATTTTGTGAGGTGTTTCATTAAAGGACATCAAATGTCTCCTCTCCTCTCCTCCTCTATCCTCTTTCTTCTTTCCTCATCCCCCCTCTTCTGTCCTCATCTCTTCTCCCTCTCATCTACTCTCTCTCCTCTCATCTCCTCTCTCTCCTCTCCTCTCATCTCTCCCTCACTCCTCTCTCTCCTCTCCCCTTTCTCCTCTCCTCTCTCCCCTTTCTCCCCTCCTCTCATATCCTCTCTCTCCTCTCTCTCCTCTCCTCTCTCTCAACCTCTCCATTCTCTCCTTTCATCTATCTCATCTCTCTCCTCTCTCTCCTCCCCCCTCTCAACTGACAGAAATCCGTCCATTGACACTCAAGCTCCTCTCCTTTGATTCTCGAGAGCTGTAAAACAGTGAACGGGGAGAACATTCTACCAATATATGTCAAAAGAGTCTGCAGGGAACATTGGTCTGTTCATTTCACTGTGATCATGAAGATCTTGTACTTCTGTGTACAGTCTTCTAGTGAGACTGGAATGCCTAGAGACATTTTTCACACATCAGCAGATTAATTTGCCTAATCTTCACGGGTCTTTACACCGTGGTGCAAACGCAGACAACAGTTGGCTGAAGGAACATTAAAGTTCTGTAAAATGTAGCCCCCCCCCCCCCCCCTCTCCAACACACACACAGACATGCACACGTGGCCATCCATCCTGAGGCACTTGCAGTGATCGATCAGTGTGTTTACAGCAGCTGGCAGCTCCCATTCAAGAGTGGATTTGATCAATACATGTCTGATCTGAAAAGCAAGGAGGGCACACAGACACACACACACACACACACACACACACACACACACACACACACACACACACACACACACACACACACACACACACACACACACACACACACACACACACACACACACACACACACACACACACACACACACACACACACACACACACACACACACACACACACACACACACACACACACCATGGCAAGCACAAAGAGACCCTCAGTGCTACCTGCGAATGCATCCAACAAAACGTCCCTGCCAGATTGTTCATGAGTGAGTGAGTGAGTGAGTGAGTGAGTGAGTGAGTGAGTGAGTGAGTGAGTGAGTGAGTGAGTGAGTGAGTGAGTGAGTGAGTGAGTGAGTGAGTGAGTGAGTGAGTGAGCCTGTGCGATTGGGGAGGGACAGATGGGGTGGATAATAGAGCATTAGAACCACCACTTAGAACAAAGACATGTGGTTCAGAGGATTGCTGAGGAAGTTGATTGGATCATTTCAGCCACAACAAAGAGGAAACGCACAGGATATGGAACAACATTGTTACAACTCGGGGTATTGAACCCAATATGCAGAACAGAGCCAAGGTAGACAGGTCTAGTTCAAACCCAGAGTTGGGTATATTTAATGATCAAGTGTTCAGGCAGAGGTTGATACACGGGGGGAGCACTCGTACAGTCCAGGGGCGTGCACGGGGCAGGAGAGTCAGACAGGCGGGGGTCAGAGCGGGTACAGGATGAATGAATGAATGAATTTATTCACACACACATGATACATTACATACATGTCTTCATGGTAGGGCTGGGCGATATGACGATATTATATAAATATCGGGTACAGTTCATTAACGATACACTTTTTCAACGTATCGTGGATATCGTGATGTTTTGCCCAAGAGGATTGTGTCGCATCAATCTGTCCACACGTTACTCGTTCATATCTCAGCCCATGCTGAGATATGCCCATTCCGCGGTCTGTTAATAAAGTTTTCAATCAGACAGATGTATGGAAAGGCTTTTATTATAACATTCGTTGTAGTAAAATCATTATGCCTCATTTAGTCATCCTGTGGAGCACTGGTCTCCGACTCGACGGCCGCGGGGAGCTAACGTTAGTAGCTTTGTTGTTGTTCAGCACACAGGACATTCAGGAAGTCAAAAACTAAGCGCTTGCCGATTGGTGCTAAGAACAGCAGGGCGGGTGCAAGCGGTGTGACGTCATTGGCAGACTCGACTGTCAATCAAAATGATTATGTTTCCGTCAGAATGAATGAATGAAAACTGTATTAAAAGGTTGCAGAATGGGTACAATACAGTACAGGAGGATGAAGACCAGAAAAAGACTTTCGGCTTTTTTACATAAGGGTCCTCTATTTTCAATTCATCAAAACATTTAGAGACATACATATATACAGTAGTTTCAAAAAAAAAAAAATGCTAAAATGCTATTGATTGATTGATTGATTGATTTAAAACTTTATTAACATATTGCAGAATGGGTACAGTACAGCTCAATACATACAATTGTTAAGGGGATGCAGACCAGAGAAAGACTTTAGTCTTGTTTACATCAGGGTCCCCCATTTTCAATTCATCATATTTCATATCTAAATCATATAATATCTCATATGCAATATATAATCTAATAATCTAAATCTAATATATAATATAAAAATGCTAAATGCATGGGTATTTTATTTTGTCTTTAATGTTAGCTTGCAAACTCAAATACTGTCTTGGTAAGCCTCATAATGAATTGTTTGGGGTAAAAAAGAAAAACATCGTGATGTGTATCGTGTATTGCCGAAAGGTCAGAAAATATCGTGATATCATATTTAGGCCATATCGCCCAGCCCTACTTCATGGTGAGAACATCATCGTCGAGATTGTGTGCGTGTGCCAGGTCTCCCAAGAAGCTATTTAAAGCTTGTGGAGGGAGCCTGATCACAAATATAAACAAACAAAACATACAACATGGATAGGCTTACACACCTACCTACTAACATACAACATAGATACATAAATACAGACAATTAATATGCCTAAGTATGGATTCTATTTAGAGATATGATTTGAGGAATTCCTCTTTCAGTGATTTTTTTGAAGGTGGAGATGGATTTTGATTGTTTCAGACTCTCGTCGTGTTCGTTCCAGATCTGCGGGCCCCTGCATGCTATGCTCAGGCTGGCACATTTTAGGTTTCTCCTCTTGCCAAGGATAAGATGCCCATTTCTTGTGTTATGGATGTGCAGTGGACGGCAGACTGGAACAAGCTCAGACAGTCTGTGATTCATGTTATTTACAACTTGATACATAATTGATGCATTTTGGTGTACATTAAAATCAGCAAGCCTCAGGAGACCAAAGCGATCGAATAAAGGACGCGTGGGCGTATTAAACCCGGACCATGACACTACTCGTAGTGTTTTTGTTGTGCAAACTTTCAAGTTTCTTGAGATGGCTGGGGTAAGTGTTGCACCATATGACATTACAGTAATTAATGAGGGGTGCATACAAACTCTTATAGAGTGAGAAGGGCAGGTAAAGGAAGAAAATAATTGTGTATAATAAAATTCTTTTACGGAATAAACCAACATATTTGGACAGTTTTGTTAGTAGATATTTAATATGGTGTTTGAAATTTAGCGACTCATCGATAATGACCCCGAGGAATTTTGTGGACACCACTCTTCACAGCTCCTTTCCATAAATCTTTATGCAAATATGATCAGTGCGCATCCAATTTGAGTGAAAAACAATAACGTTTGTTTTGCTGAGATTTAGTGATAATTTATTGCACTTAAACTTTTTGTATTTCAGCGTTGAGTAAATCTTGAAGCTTGAGTGCATTTTTATGGGGCAAAAACGAATTTGTGTCATCAGCAAATATTACTTTGTGCAGTATTTCAGAAGAGTTGACAAAATCATTAATATACAAGATGAAGAGTAAAGGCCTTAGAATTGACCCCTGGGGGACCCCATATTTGATGTCCATTTTTATTGATTTGTGATTGTTTATATCGACATACTGTTAGTATGTCCAAGAAAACGCCCACCCCACATTCACCCTGATCAATGGCATGATTTATTTTTTCAATGAGGTCTAATATTTCCATATATGTTGTTCTCTTTTTCTTGAAGCCGTATTGAGAACTGGTGAGTATATTGAGCTTGTTAATGTATTCGCTTAGTCTGTTATACACAACTCTCTCAAACACTTTAGATAGAGCCGGTAAAATGGATATTGGTCAGTAATTATTGATACTATTTTTGTCACCTGATTTATATATGGGTATTCTCCCAATTTTGGTATTTTTTGGCACCACACCATGAAGTAGGGACAAATTAATACAGTGAGCGAGTGGTCTGACTATAATATTAGCTATGGCTATTAGGATTTTGCTGCAGATTCCATCAGATAGTTAGCCAGGCAGGGATCAAGACGGGTGCAGGTCCTCATACGTTCCGGGAGTAGAGCACAGAGAGTCGTCAGGCAGGCAGGGGTCAGAGCACTTCTTTGTTGGCAGCCAGAGAACAGGGTGAAGCGTCAGGCAGGACTGCAGGGAAGGGATCAGAACACTGGTTAGATATGGTCGAAGTACAATGGACTAAGGAACAACACAAGACAGCAGAATAACGAGACTAACTGGGAAATACGAAGTTTTGATCTGGCAGCCTCATGACATCTGGGGCGAGGTTATATCCCTAACGTAATTGGCCCACAGACGTCAAATCAGCTGCTCCTCTGGCAGCACCACACCTGCACTTAACTAGAGAGCGGGGGAGAGAGCGAGGGAGAGAGAGAGAAAGAGAGAGAGCAGCCAGGTAGGAACCGTGACAAACATAGCTGGAGAGAGAAGGAAGGGATGGTGGATAGAAGGATGGAGGCATGAGAGAAAGGGTACCGCTGTGAAGGAAGGGTGTGCTGCATTTACAACACAAGACAAAACAAGAGCAACGAGGCGTGCGCCACAACAATAGTTTTATCTTGATTATCTTGTTTTCATGATCGTGGGAAGATGATCTTGTTTTCGTGGTCGTGGGAAGATTATCTTTTTTCATGATCGTAGGAAGACAAAATCATAATTTTAATTGAAACTTGATTAATGGACACTTTATCAATTTTGATTGTAATCAAACCGTCACACAATCAGAGCCACCAACAACACAGTACAGAAAATGGTGGCCTAAAGGTTAGAGAAAGTGTTAAGTCACGGTAGCTGGTGGGCACGGGAGGCAGGATAATGTTCAACCCTGTAGGGCATTTAATACTACGTAGAGGGGGAGAAAAAACAGGTGTGTGTGTGTCTTTAGCCTGGCTGGTGGACGATCGTGGCCGGTGGGGAGCACTGGAGGTAGTGGGCAACCCAGGCAAGCAAGTAAGAACTAATTATTATTAAATTTATTGTCAAAGTATGCATAATGTTGTGTTAATTACACGACAAGAGATATGTAATGTTAATTACCTGAAATTATTCCGTTTTTGGGGGGGGGGGGGGGGGGACCCTGCATATATCGGTATCGGTTGATATCGGTATTGGAAATTAAGAGTTGGACAATATCGGTATATCGGTATCGGTAAAAAAGCCAATATCGAGCATCCCTAGTTTCCTCAATAAGCCCTTACCTGTTTCCTCAATAAGCACTTACCTGTTTCCTCAATAAACCCTTACATGTTTCCTCAATACACCCTTACCTGTTTCCTCAATAAGCCCTTACCTGTTTCCTCAATAAGCCCTTACCTGTTTCCTCAATAAGCCCTTACCTGTTTCCTCAATAAACCCTTACATGTTTCCTCAATAAGCCCTTACCTGTTTCCTCAATAAGCACGTACCTGTTTCCTCAATAAACCCTTACCTGTTTCCTCAATAAACCCTTACATGTTTCCTCAATAAGCCCTTACCTGTTTCCTCAATAAACCCTTACATGTTTCCTCAATACGCCCTTACCTGTTTCCTCAATAAGCACTTACCTGTTTCCTCAATAAACCCTTACATGTTTCCTCAATAAGCCCTTACCTGTTTCCTCAATAAGCACTTACCTGTTTCCTCAATAAGCCCTTACCTGTTTCCTCAATAAGCTCTTACCTGTTTCCTCAATAAGCCCTTACCTGTTTCCTCAATAAACCCTTACATGTTTCCTCAATAAGCCCTTACCTGTTTCCTCAATAAGCACTTACCTGTTTCCTCTATAAGCCCTTACCTGTTTCCTCAATAAGCACTTACCTGTTTCTTCAATACCCTTACTTGTTTCCTCAATAAGCCCTTACCTGTTTCCTCAATAAGCACTTACCTGTTTCCTCAATAAGCACTTACCTGTTTCTTCAATAAACCCTTACATGTTTCCTCAATAAGCCCTTACCTGTTTCCTCAATAAGCCCTTACCTGTTTCCTCAATATGCCCTTACCTGTTTCCTCAATAAGCACTTACCTGTTTCCTCAATAAACCCTTACATGTTTCCTCAATAAGCCCTTACCTGTTTCCTCAATAAGCCCTTACCTGTTTCCTCAATAAACCCTTACATGTTTCCTCAATAAGCCCTTACCTGTTTCCTCAATAAGCACTTACCTGTTTCCTCAATAAACCCTTACATGTTTCCTCAATAAGCCCTTACCTGTTTCCTCAATAAGCACTTACCTGTTTCCTCAATACGCCCGTACATGTTTCCTCAATAAGCCCTTACCTGTTTCCTCAATAAGCCCTTACCTGTTTCTTCAATAATCCCTTACCTGTTTCCCCAATAAGCCCTTACCTGTTTCCTCAATATGCACTTACCTGTTTCCTCAATAAGCACTTACCTGTTTCCTCAATAAGCCCTTACCTGTTTCTTCAATAATCCCTTACCTGTTTCCCCAATAAGCCCTTACCTGTTTCCTCAATATGCACTTACATGTTTCCTCAATAAGCCCTTACCTGTTTCCTCAATAAGCACTTACCTGTTTCCTCAATAAACCCTTACATGTTTCCTCAATAAGCCCTTACCTGTTTCCTCAATAAGCACTTACCTGTTTCCTCAATAAGCCCTTACCTGTTTCCTCAATAAACCCTTACATGTTTCCTCAATAAGCCCTTACCTGTTTCCTCAATAAGCTCTTACCTGTTTCCTCAATAAGCCCTTACCTGTTTCCTCAATAAACCCTTACATGTTTCCTCAATAAGCCCTTACCTGTTTCCTCAATAAGCACTTACCTGTTTCCTCAATAAACCCTTACATGTTTCCTCAATAAGCCCTTACCTGTTTCCTCAATAAGCACTTACCTGTTTCCTCAATACGCCCGTACATGTTTCTTCAATAATCCCTTACCTGTTTCCCCAATAAGCCCTTACCTGTTTCCTCAATATGCACTTACCTGTTTCCTCAATAAGCCCTTACCTGTTTCCTCAATAAACCCTTACATGTTTCCTCAATAAGCCCTTACCTGTTTCCTCAATAAGCACTTACCTGTTTCCTCAATAAACCCTTACATGTTTCCTCAATAAGCCCTTACCTGTTTCCTCAATAAGCACTTACCTGTTTCCTCAATACGCCCATACATGTTTCCTCAATAAGCCCTTACCTGTTTCCTCAATAAGACCTTACCTGTTTCTTCAATAATCCCTTACCTGTTTCCCCAATAAGCCCTTACCTGTTTCCTCAATATGCACTTACCTGTTTCCTCAATAAGCCCTTACCTGTTTCCTCAATAAGCACTTACCTGTTTCCTCAATAAACCCTTACATGTTTCCTCAATAAGCCCTTACCTGTTTCCTCAATAAGCACTTACCTGTTTCCTCAATAAGCTCTTACCTGTTTCCTCAATAAGCCCTTACCTGTTTCCTCAATAAACCCTTACATGTTTCCTCAATAAGCCCTTACCTGTTTCCTCAATAAGCACTTACCTGTTTCCTCAATAAACCCTTACATGTTTCCTCAATAAGCCCTTACCTGTTTCCTCAATAAGCACTTACCTGTTTCCTCAATACGCCCGTACATGTTTCCTCAATAAGCCCTTACCTGTTTCCTCAATAAGCCCTTACCTGTTTCTTCAATAATCCCTTACCTGTTTCCCCAATAAGCCC
The DNA here is from genome assembly GCF_963971535.1 of Notolepis coatsorum. Taxonomy (NCBI): domain Eukaryota; kingdom Metazoa; phylum Chordata; class Actinopteri; order Aulopiformes; family Paralepididae; genus Notolepis; species Notolepis coatsorum. The sequence continues at coordinate 85,849,770 of NC_140180.1, read as the reverse complement.
TTACCTGTTTCCTCAATATGCACTTACCTGTTTCCTCAATAAGCCCTTACCTGTTTCCTCAATAAACCCTTACATGTTTCCTCAATAAGCCCTTACCTGTTTCCTCAATAAGCACTTACCTGTTTCCTCAATAAGCCCTTACCTGTTTCCTCAATAAGCCCTTACCTGTTTCTTCAATAATCCCTTACCTGTTTCCCCAATAAGCCCTTACCTGTTTCCTCAATAAGCCCTTACCTGTTTCCTCAATAAGCACTTACCTGTTTCCTCAATAAGCACTTACATGTTTCCTCAATAAGCCCTTACCTGTTTCCTCAATAAGCTCTTACCTGTTTCCTCAATAAGCCCTTACCTGTTTCCTCAATAAGCTCTTACCTGTTTCCTCAATAAGCACTTACCTGTTTCCTCAATACACACTTACATGTTTCCTCAATAAGCCCTTACCTGTTTCCTCAATAAGCCCTTACCTGTTTCCTCAATAAGCACTTACATGTTTCCTCAATAAACCCTTACCTTTTTCCTCAATAAGCACTTACCTGTTTCCTCAATAAGCCCTTACCTGTTTCCTCAATGACCCATTACCTGTTTCCTCAATACACCCTTACCTGTTTCCTCAATAAGCACTTACCTGTTTCCTCAATACACCCTTACCTTTTTCCTCAATAAGCCCTTACATGTTACCTCAATAAGCCCTTACCTGTTTCTTCAATAAGCCCTTACCTGTTTCCTCAATAAGCCTGTACCTGGTTCTTCAATAAGCCCTTACCTGTTTCCTCAATAAGCCTGTACCTGTTTCTTCAATAAGCCCTTAACTGTTTCTTCAATAAGCCCTTACCTGTTTACTCAATAAGCCCTTACCTGTTTCTTCAATAAGCCCTTACCAGTTTCCTCAATAAGCACTTACCTGTTTCCTCAATAAACCCTTACATGTTTCCTCAATAAGCCCTTACCTGTTTCCTCAATAAGCCCTTACCTGTTTCTTCAATAAGCCCTTACCTGTTTCTTCAATAAACCCTTACCTGTTTCCCTCAATAAGTCCTTACATGTTTCCTCAATAAGACATCTCTACTCAGCCCGTATCTGTACACAGGACTCAGACAAAGATGCAACTAATTCTGGAGCCTCTAATGTCTGTCAAACACATCATCTATTTGACCACATTACTGTTTCCCACGGTAGTGTTGTAAATAGATTTTCTGTAATAGTGAGAAATATAATGTTTTCATTAAACATATTATATCGTTTAAGTGATTCTGACTGGTATCATTATTACCAGCATGTATACAGGCTTGGAGCTATCACAACTTCATACAATCATATTTCATATTCACAGTGACTGCCACTAGCCACAAAAATAAAAGCTCCATTATGATAATGACAGACAGCCATTCTCTGTGGCAAAGTTAACTGTGTGTTTGTACTGTACGTTGTTATGTTAATGATGTACAGCCATTATCTGTGATCTGTGAGTTAATAATAATAATAATAATAATAATAATAACTTCGTTTTATATAGCGCCTTTCAGAGGACCCAAGGTCGCTTTACATAGGGGAGGGGGGGGGGGGATGACAAATTAACAAACATAGTGGACAGACACAACATATACATATACATACATATAAAGTGAGAAATTAGGGGTTAAAGGCCAAGTTGAAAAGGTGGGTTTTGAGCAGTTTTTTAAATGAGTCCAGAGTTGGGGCGGTGCGGAGTTCTGCGGGGAGGGAGTTCCAGAGGGTGGGAGCTGCCAGCCTGAAAGCTCTGTCCCCGAACGTCCGCAGTCTGGTTCGGGGGATGAAGAGCTGACCAGTGTCCGTGGATCGCAGGGACCGTGACTGAGTGTAGGGGTGGAGGAGGTCAGTGAGGTACTGAGGTGCCAGAGCGTGAAGGGATTTGTAGGTGAGCAGGAGGGTTTCAAGTTTCAAGTTTCTTTAATAGTTGTCATACAGAAGTACAGAATACTTTCATACAAAATGCTTCTTACTGTTACGCTCCAGAGACTGTGCTAGACAAGATAGTATCAAATAACATAGTATAGCATGTAATTTAGAAGTAGAATGTGAGGTCACAGTGTTCAGTATAGACATATGTACAATGTTCGATGCAGAATAGATGTAACTGAGTTACCATATAATATACAATACTATGCAGTGTACTAATGTACAGTACTATATAGTGCAAAGCAGAAATGGGATGAGGTACAATTTAGGTACAATTTACAGTAAGGTGTACGAGTTGTAGTGCAATCCTTCATCAATAAATATAAAGTGTGGGGAGTGGGTGCTACAGTGTGTTTGTTTAAAGTGGGTGTGTGCTATAAAGTGTGTGGAGTGGGTGCTACAGTGTGTTTGTTTAAAGTGAGTGTGTGCGTGTGGATGTGTGTGCTATGTGCGTTTGATGGTTGTTGTGTAGTGTTCATTGTTTGTTTAGCAGCCTGATGGCCTGGGGATAGAAGCTTCTTCTGAGTCTTTCTGTGCTCGCCTTGAGACTCCGGTATCGCTTGCCTGACCGCAGCAGTTCAAAGAGGCAGTTGTTCGGGTGACTGGAGTCTTTAATGATTCTCTTAGCCTTGCCCCTGCAACGCTTGTTGTAAATGTTCTGGAGGGTGGGGAGCCCCCCTCCAATTGTGCGTTCGGCTGAATGTGTCACTCTTTGTAGTCTGCTTCGGTCTTGTGCAGTGCTATTCCCAAACCAGGAGGTGATGTTGCCAGTCAAGATGCTCTCTATTGTACATGAGTAGAAGTTCTTAAAGGGGCTATGCACTGCTATTCCTAGCACTATTTGGGCAACTTTACACAATTCCTGTGAGTCTATGTAACACATCTGTAATGTTTATTCCAAAAATAATCATTGTTTTATATTTCTAATCAAAACCAGCATTTTTCAGCCTCAAGAAATCAGGCTATTATTGGCTTGGCTCCACCCATACTAGCAGAATGCTTTGAGTGACAGCCACCCACCAAATAGCTCCGCCCATCTCCCCGTCCTTCCCTCACAGGTGTTTTTATTTCGACACGCAAAACATATACCGATTTTACTAACTAACAGCATTAATAACAATCAACAATCATGGCTGTACATTATGTTTGGGATCCAGAGAGCGACCCACAGTATGATTCAGAAGAAGAAGAAGAAGTCGATTTGCAACAGCGAGGCTTACAAATAGTTTCCGATTGGTAAGTTGATTCCACCGTTAGTCTAATGGTTGCCGAAATAACGGTACTTACTTACTTGATCGATCAGCCAGCTTTTGCTTCGATAGCTTACTATAAGTAACGTTACCTTGCTTCAATAGTTTGCCAAAATGTTAGTTTATAAAGAGCAGCAGTTATACTGTATACAGTGTACTTCTGTCGCGGCCCGTCGAAAACACACACTAACGTTAGATTGTACTCACACCCCCCCCAAACAACAGCGATCGAGGCTTACAAATAGTTTACGATTGGTAAGTTGATTCCACCGTTAGTCTAATGGTTGCCGAAATAACGGTACTTACTTACTTGATCGATCAGCCAGCTTTTGCTTCAATAGCTTACTATAAGTAACGTTACCTTGCTTCAATAGTTTGCCAAAATGTTAGTTTATAAAGAGCAGCAGTTATACTGTATACAGTGTACTTCTGTCGCGGCCCGTCGAAAACACACACTAACGTTAGATTGTACTCACACACCCCCCAAACAACAGCGATCGAGGCTTACAAACGTAGCTAGCAACAGTTAGTAAGTTAGCTGGCTAATTACGACATATCTACTTACTACTTGTGTCGGGTCGCGTATTGTAGGTACAACTCCTTTGTTTAGCACCATCCAGGATGCCACGCCAGCATAAAAAAGACCTTGATTGGCAACGTCCTCGGTGGAAAAATGTGCAGTACAAACCCGAGTATTAGACGTTGCGACAGAACTAGGAGGGTCCCCAAAAACGAACTTGTTCCATTGTTGGCGAAGTTCGGCATCCACGGGAAAACCGTGCAAAGACGTATTAGTAGCTTTACAGCCAGGAACAGAACATGTTCTGCGGGGTTTGCTCATCGTGGCTCATCGAAGGCTTCAGGACTGGTCACTCCACAGAGACAGCCCTCATTGCGGTCACAGAGGCACTTCACTTAGCAAAAGCGAAAGGCCTCTCCTCTGTCCTGATTCTCCTAGATCTATCTGCAGCCTTCGACACAGTCAACCACCAGATCCTCCTTGCGGCCCTCGCAGGAATGGGAGTGGCTGGCTCTGCGCTGACATGGCTGTCATCATACCTCAATGACCGCTCCTACCAAGTGTCATGGAGAGGGACCCTGTCGGCCACCCGCCCCCTGCGGACGGGTGTCCCCCAGGGCTCGGTTTTAGGACCCCTTCTCTTCTCCCTCTACACTAAATCACTGGGTAACATTATCACGTCTCATGGCTTCTCCTACCATTGTTATGCCGACGATACTCAACTCTTCCTCTCCTTCCCTCCCTCAGATATCCACGTCTCTGTGCGGATCTCGGCCTGTCTGTCCGACATCTCAGCCTGGATGACGTCCAACCACCTCAAACTGAACCTAAGCAAAACAGAATTGCTCCACCTGCCGGCCAAATCCTCCCCCCTAACCGACCTTTCAATCACAGTCGAGAATGCAGCTGTGACTGCGTCCCCGACCGCCAAGAACCTTGGTGTTGTCCTCGACGACCAGTTGAACTTCTCTGCTCACATCGCAGCGACGACCAGAACCTGCCGATTCCTCCTGAGCAACGTCAGAAGGATACGCCCCTTCCTGACAAAAGAAGCCACCCAACTCCTCGTCCAATCAACAGTCATCTCCCGCCTCGACTACTGCAATGCACTGCTCGCTGGCCTCCCGGCCACTGCCACTAAGCCTCTTCAACTCATTCAGAACGCAGCGGCCCGCCTGATCTCAAACCTACCGAAGTCGGCCCATGTCACCCCACTTCTTAGGGACCTGCACTGGCTCCCCATTGCTGCACGAATCCGCTTCAAGGCCCTCGACCTAGCATACCGTGCGGCAAAGGGAACCGCTCCCGCCTACCTCCGGTCAATGGTCTCTAACTACACACCCTCAAGACCCCTACGCTCTGCATCTTCTGGCCGCCTCAGACCTACTCCTATCCAAGCTCCGGGAGGGTCATCAAAGAGAAGTCGCCTATTCTCAGTCCTTGCCCCACAATGGTGGAATGAACTACCCACCCCAGTTAGGACAGCCGAATCACGTCCAATCTTTCGCCGTCGACTAAAGACGCACTTCTTCAACCATTATCTGAATTAAAAAAAAAAAAAAAAAAAAAAAATCTAACCCTAACTAACCGTACTGTCATGCACTTGTCCTAATAAACTAACCTACACTGTAGCACTCAACACTTTGATGAACATTGTTGCTCAGCTGATAGAGTTGTGCCCTTCCTGATGGCTTGTCATACAGAACTTGTAAGTCGCTTTGGATAAAAGCGTCAGCTAAATGACTAAATGTAAATGTAAATGTAAATGTGGAAGATATGCAAGTGACTGCATTCCTGTTTCTAGGTTGTAGGTACCAAGAATGGGGGCGGGCATTAGCTCCAACCACAGAGCCAATCGCATCACTGTGCACTATCCACAGTGCCCAGTGACGTGACTCGGGACTTCAAATCAAAATGACCCTATTTACTAGAGGCACAGAGGGGCTGGGCTGAAACGGAGCAATTCGCCAATATGGTATTTAGACCCTAAAACACATTGATACGAACTCCTATTACTATAATACAATGCTAGAGACTGAAAAATGACATTTATAATGCATGGGACCTTTAAGGATCTTCTGACTGACTTGGAACTTCCTTAGTCGCCTGAGGAAGTAGAGGCGTTGTCGTGCCTTCTTCACAACACTGTCAATGTGTGTGGTCCATGTCAAGTCCTCGGATATGTAGGCTCCGAGGTACTTAAAGCTGTTGACTCTCTCAACCGGTGCCCCGTCGATGCTGAGGGGGCTGTAGTCCTTGACCCCCGACCTCCTGAAGTCCACAATCATCTCCTTTGTTTTGCTGACGTTCAGGGAGAGGCTGTTTTCCTGGCACCATCCCGCCAGGACCTTGACCTCTTCCAGGTAGGCCCTCTCGTCGTTGGCAGAGATCAGGCCCACCACCACTGTGTCGTCAGCAAATTTGATGATTGTATTGCTACTCCGCTGAGCCACACAGTCGTGTGTGTACAGGGAGTAGAGGAGGGGACTCAGAACACAGCCCTGGGGGGCCCCTATGTTGAGGGTGATGGATGAGGAGGTGCAGTTGCCTGCTCTCACCACCTGGGGTCTGCCCGTCAGGAAGTCCAAGACCCACTGGCAGAGGTCATAGTTCAAGCCCAGGTCCCTGAGCTTGGCTATGAGTATGGAGGGGACTATGGTATTGAATGCCGAGCTGTAGTCGATGAATAGCATTCTCACATAGTTCCCCTGCCTCTTGTCCAGGTGTGATGCTGCTGGTTTTGTAGGTGATGCGGGATTTGATGGGGAGCCAGTGGAGGTGGATGAGGGTGGGGGTGATGTGCTGCCAGGGTTTGGTCCGGGTTAGAACCCTGGCAGCTGAATTTTGAACATACTGGAGCCTGTCCAGGGTTTTGCTTGGGACCCCGGACAGGACCCCGTTGTAGTAGTCCAGGCGGGAGGTGACGAAGGCGTGGATGAGGGTCTCAGCTGTGGTGTCGGAAAGTGATGGTCGGAGTCTGGAGATGTTTCTGAGGTGGAAGAAGGCGGATTTGGTGAGGGAACTGACATGGGATTGATATGAAAGGGTGGAGTCCAGGATAACGCCCAGGTTGCGGACCTTAGGGGATGGGCAGATGGAGCAGCCGTCTATGTTGAGGGTGAGATCCCCAACCTTCCGGAGCAGGGCCTTGGGTGCCACAACTATGAGCTCAGTTTTATTGTTGTTGAGTTTGAGGAAATTAGATGACATACAGGTTTTTATTTCTGTGTATTTCTATAACTGTGTTTGTAAGTTGTTGTGTTAATGATGGACAGCAGACAGTGTTCTCTGTGACTTGTAAGTTGCTATTCTCATCACACATATTACAGAATCTTCAGCAGCCAACAAAACGCAGTACATCTGAATGGAAAATGCATATATACGACGAAAGGTTTACTTGCATATTTCATTGATTAAAATGCATATCAAAACGAACCATGCTAAAAATTTACACGTTTTATGATCGATTAAATATTTTACTAAATAATCTAAAATAGTAGATATTATATATTGTAGTAGATACAAAAAGGGGTGTGACAGTGGGAGTAGCCTATACAAAAAGACACATAACTTCTAAACCGATTCACGTAACATGACCAAACTTTGTGGAAAGCTTGGTTAAGAGCCAAGGACACACACGCACATGCGCATTGCCATGCCCCTTTGTGTGTGTGTGTGTGTGTGTGTGTGTGTGTGTGTGTGTGTGTGTGTGTGTGTGTGTGTGTGTGTGTGTGTGTGTGTGTGTGTGTGTGTGTGAGTGTGTGTGTGTGTGTGTGTGTGTGTGTGTGTGTGTGTGTGTGTGTGTGTGTGTGTGTGTGTGTGTGTGTGTGTGTGTGTGTGTGTGTATAGCATGCACATATGCGGTCACAACTATTCCAAATTCATGTTATGTTAATGGTTAATGTGGGAAAATGTCAGGTTGGTAAATGTGATATTCTTTTAGGGCAATGATCTGTTAATTAGAATCTAATACAGTGAACACTTAATGGTTCATATCTTAATCTCATTCAGTTCTTTACAACCTTTTATGCACATTTGTAAACCTATCCCATACCTTACCCTAACGCTTACCTTAACCTCAGGGCTGGACTGGGACAAAAAAATCGACCCTGCATTTTTGGCCCCGACCGGCCCACCACAATCGGTCGGACACCACCCACCAGTACACCATCCTTGCGGCCCCCTTAAATATACATACCTACTGTACTATTTCCCCAAACAACTACAAAGCTGGGTAGTAAGTGCCATGGACAAGTGTACCAGTGCAAGTGGACCAGTGTACTCACTCGCTCTTGGCTGAATCTTGTTTTGGGTGGTGATGTAAAAACACCTGCATCATAGCAGGCTCAGGACGGGAAAAGTAGTCTACTGTAACGGTTCCAGGGAGGACAATGAGAACTTTGCTCACAAAGTGAACAGTGGCCACAATGGGAACAGCGACTGGTCTCCTACCTGGTCTCCTACCTCCCTCTAGTGGGCACCATCAGATGGGCCAAATGATGCAGGCCACCATTTTGTGTTTCTTTAAGATAGTTGAGTTAATTTCTCCATGTATGTTGTCCTGGGCTTTTCCTTTCCTTGTTTAACACTTTGGTTGCCTAAGGTTAAATTCATGATATACCATAGATTGCCAGCGCTATTTGTCTATGGAGAAAGTCCCCTTCTTTGCAGGGCTATAACTTTTTAAATTCTATTGCTACATTGCCATTATTAGGGCCCATTCAAAGTCCTATATGTATTGTTCATTGTGTAGCAACGTTAAACTTTTTCATTCACATATTCATAGTAAAGTATGGTCTAATGTATAAGTATGTTTTCATCTCTTTCTGCAGCTTTCTCCAGAACGTGATATATAGCCCCAAATGCATTATATTGATGATGAAATACAGTTTGATGGCAATCAGCGCGATATAAAAAATTACAACTAGACGTACTTCTAGAAGTTACTACACGTCATCTGATGGGCGAGGGGGCGTTTATAATTCCGTGGGCAGCGTTATACCAATCATCTAATGTGGGTCAAATGTTGATAATAGCAGTTAGTATCGAACACGGTAACGTTACACGCTGAAACTCACCCCAGTCTCCGCGCGCCGTTGGGCGATCATCGTCGAGTAGAAATCTTATCATTATGGGATATATTTTTACCCGGTCCATCTCCAGCTTGTATAATGGTATATACGTCCAAATCATGTTGTTTATCGAGTTATTGCCAATCGATCACCGTGTAGCGTGACGAGCCAGAGTCCCATGAACTATAGCGAGCGCCCGGAAGTACTACGGTCGTCATGACAACCTCTATTCAACATCCTGTTTGGCGATTGCGCCGATCGGCCACCAGATGGCGCTCCTGAACCGCCAGAGAGCTCAGTGGGTCCTGCTGGTGGATCTCAGGCCAGCGGAGGGGACATATTAATCCGATCGCAGATTTTTGAAATATTGATATAAGGACGCTGTACAGCGTCCCCCGGCAACTTGAGCATGGCCAGCAATGACGTGAAAAGACGTTTCATGGCAGTCAAAGTGTTAATAGTCATCCCCCTGTCTGGTTGTTGTTTGTGATATTGCCTTGGTTTTTGTTGTGATATTGCTTTTGTGTCTAGTTGGTGTTTAATTGTTTCTGTGTTTTGGGACTGGCCGTGCCAGGTGTTGTCAATTGTAATTAGTCTAGTATTTAAGTGTGTGTCCTTCCTCAGTTCTGTGTGGCGACATACCTCCAGTTTCCCCCCCGTTCCTGTCCACGTCGTGTTGCACTGTGTTTTCATTCTAAGTAAGTGTTAGTGTTTTGTTGTCCCTGTTTATTTTCCGTATTCTCAAGTTCGCTGTTTCACTAGTGCCAGTACAGACGGCTGCACCGTTTGTTATTTTTGTTACTTGTAGTTTTGCCTTGCTCTCTTGGTTCTAAAATAAATAGAACACCACATTTTTGTGAAGATCAACCACTGTCTCCGTTCTCTTGTCATTCTGCACCACCGTCTCCGTTATCCTGTCATTCTGTAGTCCTGGGGCTCCTCCATCGTTCTGCATATTGGGTTCTGTTCTCCCCCAAATCCTAACAGTCTGGAGCCTGTTCCTCCCTGTCTCTCTCCTCCACAACCTGGCTTGACTAGACATAAGGAGAGAGAGATGATTACAATTAACTGGTACATTCAACTCCAGAATTGTTGGAATTCCCTGACAAAGATGTGCAAAAATCTGTAAAATGTAAACAATACCTAATGTTCAGAGAGGAGTAATAGTTAGATATTTGTACGTGATTTATATGGCAATTAAATCAATGGTGTGCTTGTTTGTTTGGGGAGTTTGACCTGCAGTTAATGTGCCTATGGTGCATGCTCAATGGACAGCACAGCAGCAAACAAACTATTTGTGTAGGTGGAGAGCTACCACAGATAGTAATAACAGTAAGTAATCCATACCATATATCCTACTAGTTACCAGCATACCTGGCTGAAAATAAACTTTGCTTCCTATTGTGATTGTGTTTTTTTCCTGTAAGCTAATACATTTTTGCAGTTTTTGCAGTTGCAGTTGAGCTACAGGTGTTGTATTGTACAGCCCTTGGATCCAAACGACAGAGTCTCGACTGATGCATAAGACGATTTTTATTTAATTGTCGTGACGTCATCTTAGCACCGTGAAAACTGCATTGGAAACGTACATAAACAGACAAACAAACATTTCACATAACGGTTTCCACAGCACAGTACAAACACTAAACTAAATAACATTGGTATCAAAACTACAAGGATTACATTCCTACACAAGACATAAAATCATTCATTCACAAATTACATTATACAAAGTTACAACCATATAATCAAATAAACAACAAAGCATACCTTGCTGCGCTCTCCAAGGAATGTAAACCGAAAAGGTCCTTTCTTCCGTTTAAAACACACGATCAATACATGGGGATACAAAAGGATAAAAAGTCGCACAGGAATACAAAGGCGATACAAAAAGACGCACCAAACTTTCCTGCTGCCGACTACATCACTTAACAGGTGCTTCCAGCTGTACTGATTAACGGTGCGCCAATAGGGACAGATTTATATAGGCCTACGGGTATCGAACTTCGGTAAAATCCCACACGTCATTTCAAGGCATACATACATACTGAATATTATTTAGTAAACAGCAAAGGATATTGTCTAGACATGTTTAATCTCAAGTGGTCCGTTACAGTATAGTATACAGCCTTTTCGTGCATCTTTATCAAGGGAACCCTTATCCTAATGATTTTAATATTATGATGATATGATATGGACCTAGGTCACTCACAGCAACGTGGGCTTAGCCAACACGATGCTGACAAAATAATGTTAGCTAGTCAACGTTAGAATAGTCAGCTGGAGTTGCAACTGCATTAGGGGACTATGCTAGCTACAAAAATAGCTTATGCTACGCTATTTGACATTGACCGACTGAGAGACCACCAGCAGTAGTTGATGGTCTCACTTTATGATAGCTCATATTATTATCGACATTAATTGAATGAATCATCATGGCATGGCACACACACTACCTCCCTGCGAGTCCTTATTAATCATGAAGGTACTACTCCCTAACTGGAGTAGCTACACTCTCCTCCTGCTCACTCTGTCCCTCGGCGGTGTCATGCTCACACACGCCTGCTCAAGTCTGGCAGTGGGCCAGCTGTTGCTGCACAACGTAGAGAGGGTGCGGGTGGGGCTTAGTAAGAGACGTGATCGGGCCAGCCCAGTATCAGTATAGAAAATGAACCAATGGGCCGCTGTCCCTGCTTTATGGGCCGCCCGTCGTTGACCAAACTTTTTTAATTCTTTTTTATAAATCAAATTATATCGACCCCAAGGTGCGTGGGCCCACCGGGTAAATGCCCGGTATGCCAGATTACCAGTCCAGCCGTGCTTATCCTGGAGATGTTACACCTAACTTTAACCCCTACCTTAATTTCACTGCATATGTTACACCTAACTCTAACCTTATACCTTACCTTAAGCTCACTGATTGTGTGTGTCGCCAGTGATGTAGGTTTTAGAAGGTGATTGTGTGTGTGTGTGTGTGTGCATGTGTGTGTGTATTGATTACGTCTTGTATCATGTATGTAGATTAGCTACAACAGTGTGTTTGCCTCGTTGGCTAAAAGGCACAGCAGCAGAGGGAAGTCAAACTCATCCTCCACACACTCTGAGAGAGACAACAGCCTGGTGGAATACAATCAATACAATTACTGTCATACAGAGTTAGCTAAGACATGGCTACACATACAGTAAAGAGCAACACAATATTGTCTTTAACTAGTTTATTCTCCATCTTTCTCTCATGTGTCATTCTGTCCATTATCTTCTGGTTCTGGTTCCTTCCTTTGACTCTCGTCCTATTCCTCTGCCACGCTTTTGAACGTTTATTTCTGTTCGCCATGGCTCTGGTCCCAAACAAACATACAGCATGAGTTCTCTACGGCGTTATGTCATTGTTTACAATGCGCAACTGTCGGAAAAACATGGCATCGATAAGAGGAATCGATAGTCACGGAGGCATGCGATTCCAAGGAATCTGACCATTAGGAACCGGTTCTCGATTCCCATCCCTAGTCGAGCAGTAGTCTGGTTGTTCACACCAGCAATAGAGCAGTAGTCAGCAGTAGAGCAGTAGTCTGGTTGTTCACACCAGCAATAGAGCAGTAGTCAGCAGTAGAGCAGTAGTCTGGTTGTTCACACCAGCAGTAGAGCAGTAGTCTGGTTGTTCACACAAGCAGTAGAGCAGTAGTCTGGTTGTTCACACCAGCAGTAGAGCAGTAGTCTGGTTGTTCACACCAGCAGTAGAGCAGTAGAGCAGTAGTCTGGTTGTTCACACCAGCAGTAGAGCAGTAGTCTGGTTGTTCACACGTAGTAGAGCAGTAGTCTGGTTGTTCACACGTAGTAGAGCAGTAGTCTGGTTGTTCACACCAGCAGTAGAGCAGTAGTCTGGTTGTTCACACCAGCAGTAGAGCAGTAGAGCAGTAGTCTGGTTGTTCACACCAGCAGTAGAGCAGTAGTCTGGTTGTTCACACCAGCAATAGAGCAGTAGTCTGGTTGTTCACACCAGCAGTAGAGCAGTAGAGCAGTAGTTTGGTTGTTCACAACAGCAGTAGAGCAGTAGAGCAGTAGTCCGGTTGTTCACACCAGCAGTAGAGCAGTAGTCTGGTTGTTCACACCAGCAGTAGAGCAGTAGTCTGGTTGTTCACACCAGCAGTAGAGCAGTAGTCTGGTTGTTCACACCAGCAGTAGAGCAGTAGAGCAGTAGTCTGGTTGTTCACACCAGCAGTAGAGCAGTAGTCCGGTTGTTCACACCAGCAGTAGAGCAGTAGAGCAGTAGTTTGGTTGTTCACACCAGCAGTAGAGCAGTAGTCCGGTTGTTCACACCAGCAGTAGAGCAGTAGAGCAGTAGTCTGGTTGTTCACACCAGCAGTAGAGCAGTAGTCTGGTTGTTCACACCAGCAGTAGAGCAGTAGTCCGGTTGTTCACACCAGCAGTAGAGCAGTAGTCTGGTTGTTTACACCAGCAGTAGAGCAGTAGCCTGGTTGTTCACACCAGCAGTAGAGCAGTAGTCTGGTTGTTCACACCAGCAGTAGAGCAGTAGCCTGGTTGTTCACACCAGCAGTAGAGCAGTAGTCTGGTTGTTCACACCAGCAGTAGAGCAGTAGCCTGGTTGTTCACACCAGCAGTAGAGCGGTAGTCTGGTTGTTCACACTAGCAGTAGAGCAGTAGAGCAGTAGTCCGGTTGTTCACACCAGCAGTAGAGCAGTAGTCTGGTTGTTCACACCAGCAGTAGAGCAGTAGTCTGGTTGTTCACACCAGTAGTAGAGCAGTAGTCTGGTTGTTCACACCAGCAGTAGAGCAGTAGTCTGGTTGTTCACACCAGCAGTAGAGCAGTAGTCTGGTTGTTCACACCAGCAGTAGAGCAGTAGTCTGGTTGTTCACACCAGCAGTAGAGCAGTAGTCTGGTTGTTCACACCAGCAGTAGAGCAGTAGTCTGGTTGTTCACACCAGCAGTAGAGCAGTAGTCTGGTTGTTCACACCAGCAGTAGAGCAGTAGTCTGGTTGTTCACACCAGCAGTAGAGTAGTAGTCTGGTTGTTCACACCAGCAGTAGAGCAGTAGTCTGGTTGTTCACACCAGCAGTAGAGCAGTAGTCTGGTTGTTCACACCAGCAGTAGAGCAGTAGTCTGGTTGTTCACACCAGCAGTAGAGCAGTAGTCTGGTTGTTCACATCAGCAGTAGAGCAGTAGTCTGGTTGTTCACACCAGCAGTAGAGCAGTAGTCTGGTTGTTCACACCAGCAGTAGAGCAGTAGTCTGGTTGTTCACACCAGCAGTAGAGCAGTAGTCTGGTTGTTCACACCAGCAGTAGAGCAGTAGTCTGGTTGTTCACACCAGCAGTAGAGCAGTAGTCTGGTTGTTCACACCAGCAGTAGAGCAGTAGAGCAGTAGTCTGGTTGTTCACACCAGCAGTAGAGCAGTAGTCTGGTTGTTCACACCAGCAGTAGAGCAGTAGTCTGGTTGTTCACACCAGCAGTAGAGCAGTAGTCTGGTTGTTCACACCAGCAGTAGAGCAGTAGAGCAGTAGTCTGGTTGTTCACACCAGCAGTAGAGCAGTAGTCTGGTTGTTCACACCAGCAGTAGAGCAGTAGAGCAGTAGTCTGGTTGTTCACACCAGCAGTAGAGCAGTAGTCTGGTTGTTCACACCAGCAGTAGAGCAGTAGTCTGGTTGTTCACACCAGCAGTAGAGCAGTAGTCTGGTTGTTCACACCAGCAGTAGAGTAGTAGTCTGGTTGTTCACACCAGCAGTAGAGCAGTAGTCTGGTTGTTCACACCAGCAATAGAGCAGTAGTCAGCAGTAGAGCAGTAGTCTGGTTGTTCACACCAGCAGTAGAGCAGTAGTCTGGTTGTTCACACCAGCAGTAGAGCAGTAGTCTGGTTGTTCACACCAGCAGTAGAGCAGTAGTCTGGTTGTTCACACCAGCAGTAGAGCAGTAGTCTGGTTGTTCACACCAGCAGTAGAGCAGTAGAGCAGTAGTCTGGTTGTTCACACCAGCAGTAGAGCAGTAGAGCAGTAGTCTGGTTGTTCACACCAGCAGTAGAGCAGTAGTATGGTTGTTCACACCAGCAGTAGAGCAGTAGTCTGGTTGTTCACACCAGCAGTAGAGCAGTAGAGCAGTAGTTTGGTTGTTCACACCAGCAGTAGAGCGGTAGTCTGGTTGTTCACACCAGCAGTAGAGCAGTAGTCCGGTTGTTCACACCAGCAGTAGAGCGGTAGTCTGGTTGTTCACACCAGCAGTAGAGCAGTAGTCTGGTTGTTCACACCAGCAGTAGAGCAGTAGAGCAGTAGTCTGGTTGTTCACACCAGCAGTAGAGCAGTAGTCTGGTTGTTCACACCAGCAGTAGAGCAGTAGTCTGGTTGTTCACACCAGCAGTAGAGCAGTAGTCTGGTTGTTCACACCAGCAGTAGAGCAGTAGTCTGGTTGTTCACACCAGCAGTAGAGCAGTAGTCTGGTTGTTCACACCAGCAGTAGAGCAGTCGTCTGGTTGTTCACACCAGCAGTAGAGCAGTAGTCTGGTTGTTCACACCAGCAGTAGAGCAGTAGTCTGGTTGTTCACACCAGCAGTAGAGCAGTAGTCTGGTTGTTCACACCAGCAGTAGAGCAGTAGAGCAGTAGTCCGGTTGTTCACACCAGCAGTAGAGCAGTAGTCTGGTTGTTCACAGCAGCAGTAGAGCAGTAGTCTGGTTGTTCACACCAGCAGTAGAGCAGTAGTCTGGTTGTTCACACCAGCAGTAGAGCAGTAGTCTGGTTGTTCACACCAGCAGTAGAGCAGTAGAGCAGTAGTTTGGTTGTTCACACCAGCAGTAGAGCAGTAGAGCGGTAGTCTGGTTGTTCACACCAGCAGTAGAGCGGTAGTCTGGTTGTTCACACCAGCAATAGAGCAGTAGTCAGCAGTAGAGCAGTAGTCTGGTTGTTCACACCAGCAGTAGAGCAGTAGTCTCAGCAGTAGAGCAGTAGAGCAGTAGTTTGGTTGTTCACACCAGCAGTAGAGCGGTAGTCTGGTTGTTCACACCAGCAGTAGAGCAGTAGAGCAGTAGTTTGGTTGTTCACACCAGCAGTAGAGCAGTAGTCTGGTTGTTCACACCAGCAGTAGAGCAGTAGAGCAGTAGTCCGGTTGTTCACACCAGCAGTAGAGCAGTAGTCTGGTTGTTCACAGCAGCAGTAGAGCAGTAGTCTGGTTGTTCACACCAGTAGTAGAGCAGTAGAGCAGTAGCCTGGTTGTTCACACCAGCAGTAGAGCAGTAGTCTGGTTGTTCACACCAGCAGTAGAGCAGTAGTCTGGTTGTTCACACCAGCAGTAGAGCAGTAGCCTGGTTGTTCACAGCAGCAGTAGAGCAGTAGTCTGGTTGTTCACACCAGCAGTAGAGCAGTAGTCTGGTTGTTCACACCAGCAGTAGAGCAGTAGTCTGGTTGTTCACACCAGCAGTAGAGCAGTAGCCTGGTTGTTCACACCAGCAGTAGAGCAGTAGTCTGGTTGTTCACACCAGCAGTAGAGCAGTAGTCTGGTTGTTCACACCAGCAGTAGAGCAGTAGTCTGGTTGTTCACACCAGCAGTAGAGCAGTAGTCTGGTTGTTCACACCAGCAGTAGAGCAGTAGTCTGGTTGTTCACACCAGCAGTAGAGCAGTAGTCTGGTTGTTCACACCAGCAGTAGAGCAGTAGTCTGGTTGTTCACACCAGCAGTAGAGCAGTAGAGCGGTAGTCTGGTTGTTCACACCAGCAGTAGAGCGGTAGTCTGGTTGTTCACACCAGCAATAGAGCAGTAGTCAGCAGTAGAGCAGTAGTCTGGTTGTTCACACCAGCAGTAGAGCAGTAGTCTGGTTGTTCACACCAGCAGTAGAGCAGTAGAGCAGTAGTTTGGTTGTTCACACCAGCAGTAGAGCGGTAGTCTGGTTGTTCACACCAGCAGTAGAGCAGTAGAGCAGTAGTTTGGTTGTTCACACCAGCAGTAGAGCAGTAGTCTGGTTGTTCACACCAGCAGTAGAGCAGTAGAGCAGTAGTCCGGTTGTTCACACCAGCAGTAGAGCAGTAGTCTGGTTGTTCACAGCAGCAGTAGAGCAGTAGTCTGGTTGTTCACACCAGTAGTAGAGCAGTAGAGCAGTAGCCTGGTTGTTCACACCAGCAGTAGAGCAGTAGTCTGGTTGTTCACACCAGCAGTAGAGCAGTAGTCTGGTTGTTCACACCAGCAGTAGAGCAGTAGCCTGGTTGTTCACAGCAGCAGTAGAGCAGTAGTCTGGTTGTTCACACCAGCAGTAGAGCAGTAGTCTGGTTGTTCACACCAGCAGTAGAGCAGTAGTCTGGTTGTTCACACCAGCAGTAGAGCAGTAGCCTGGTTGTTCACACCAGCAGTAGAGCAGTAGTCTGGTTGTTCACACCAGCAGTAGAGCAGTAGTCTGGTTGTTCACACCAGCAGTAGAGCAGTAGTCTGGTTGTTCACACCAGCAGTAGAGCAGTAGTCTGGTTGTTCACACCAGCAGTAGAGCAGTAGTCTGGTTGTTCACACCAGCAGTAGAGCAGTAGTCTGGTTGTTCACACCAGCAGTAGAGCAGTAGTCTGGTTGTTCACACCAGCAGTAGAGCAGTAGTCTGGTTGTTCACACCAGCAGTAGAGCAGTAGTCTGGTTGTTCACACCAGCAGTAGAGCAGTAGTCTGGTTGTTCACACCAGCAGTAGAGCAGTAGTCTGGTTGTTCACACCAGCAGTAGAGCAGTAGTCTGGTTGTTCACACCAGCAGTAGAGCAGTAGTCTGGTTGTTCACACCAGCAGTAGAGTAGTAGTCTGGTTGTTCACACAACGCATCACGCTGCAGATCACGCTGCTGCCCACCTCACTTTGGGGAGTGTTTCCAGCATAACACTGATAACTACACTCTTCAAACCACAGCCTAGACATTTGAAAGCATTGTTTGACTAAACACTGTATGGATTTTAGAAGGATGATGAAGCTAACAGTCACACTAAATATATTTTAGCTTTATTAAATTCCTCAGCAGGTAATCGCTACTGTTTCTAACTATTACATTTTTAACCTAACTTGCTCAACCCCTGAGCATGTAAATTAAATCACTGCCTTCCTCTGTTTCTCTCCATCACACTCCGTCTGAAATACTCCTCTCTATGACCAGCTTGGGTGTAAGGCAGGGATACAGTTGCTGCTGTGGGCATGTAGTGTGTTGTGTGTGTGTGTGTGTGTGTGTGTGTGTGTGTGTGTGTGTGTGTGTGTGTGTGTGTGTGTGTGTGTGTGTGTGTGTGTGTGTGTGTGTGTGTGTGTGTGTGTGTGTGTGTGTGTGTGTGTGTGTGTGTGTGTGTGTGTGTGTGTGTGTGTGTGTGTGTGTGTGTGTGTGTGTGTGTGTGTGTGTGTGTGTGTGTGTGTGTGTGTGTGTGTGTGTGTGTGTGTGTGTGTGTGTGTGTGTGCGTGTGTGCGTGTGTGTGATTGTGTGAGTGTATATTTTCCTTGGCTCTGCTTTAATAATTAATATGTTTCTGTTTCTGTAACTGGAGGGAGAGAGAGAGAGAGAGAGAGAGAGAGAGAGAGAGAGAGAGAGAGAGAGAGAGAGAGAGAGAGAGAGAGAGAGAGAGAGAGAGAGAGAGAGAGAGAGAGAGAGAGAGAGAGAGAGAGAGAGAGAGAGAGAGAGAGAGAGAGAGAGAGAGAGAGAGAGAGAGAGAGATTACCTTTACTTCCAGATGCAGTAACAGTACATTAACTCCTTGCTGGTAGGACAAAGTTAACTCTTGGGAATTGTAGGCGATAGCAGCAAACACATGATCCCCACAAGGGGCTGTATATAAAGCCATGACCTCTAGGTGTCTTGATAGTGAAACCAATAGCCCCCTGGGAAATGTAGGCAGACGGCTTGATTTACTTCATGTACTCAAGGAGAATCTCTTTACCTGGGTACTGCTGTTCCCATCACAGCTAGTATAGTTACCATGTGTGCTTGTTTTCTTTATGGTAGTGAGAGTGAAATCCAGGAGCCCACGAGGAAGATGTTAGTTCTCTCACTGGGTATCATGAGCAGTTTCTCAGCAACCAAGATAATGCTTTATCAACATGTCTTGATTATTTGACTAATCAGATCATTATGGTCAGATCATTATTTGACTGGTCAGATCATTATTTGACTGGTCAGATCATTATTTGACTCATCAGATCATTATTTGACTGACAGATCATTATTTGACTGACAGGCTGCTTGGTTGAATCTAAGTGTGACTCTTCCATGACCCCATGGATAACATGTACATGTAGGCTAGTAGACACAGTCACTAGAAACAACATTTTGACAAGATTTTTCCTGTCTTTTTCTGTCTGCCACTCTCTCTCCCTCTCTCTCTCTTCCCCCACCATCTCTTTCTCTATGGAGCTAATGCTCACATTATCATTATCTTTCTGCCTCATGATGCTGTGTTGTCATGCTAATGGATGTATTAGTTATGACCACACCAATATGAGAGAGAGAGAGAGAGAGAGAGAGAGAGAGAGAGAGAGAGAGAGAGAGAGAGAGAGAGAGATAGAGAGAGAGAGAGAGAGAGAGAGAGAGAGATAGTTAGGGGTAACTGGTTCTGTCAGAAGCTTGAATAAAGGGAGGTTCATGAAGTGACCATTAGAGAGAGAGACAGAGATAGAGAGAGAGTGAGGGAGAAAGAGAGAGATAGTTAGGGACAAAAAGAAAAGACAGTTGTGGCTGGGTAGTGTAGAGGTATAAGCACTGACTTACCACTGCAGAGTCCCTACGAACACAATTGCTATTGTTCAGTGTTCGCGGTGGGGTATGAGTCCTGGTCGTTGCAATCATAGATATATAGCACTAGATGGTTTACCCGCGCTGCTGGCCAACGGAGACGTTGCCACATGGCGGCCATCTTGCGAGGGTGGAGCACGCCCACTCGGAAATAACCATAGCTTGCTCAATTTTCAACCGTTTGGTTTGTTAAAAACGTCAGAGATGTAGTTAGTATCATACTGCATACTTATAATGGACTTTGATTTATTAAAATGTATAAAGAAAATTCTTCCAGGCAAGAACCATAGCCACGTTAATAACGTTTGTAATGAACCAAACCGTTTGTAATAAACCAAACTGTTTGTAAATCCGTCAAGATTTCAGTGAGTTAAGAGTATTTTTGTTTGTGCAGATCATCACCTTAAAGCAGTAGTTCACCCTTGCAAGATGGCCACCAGTGAAGTATGCAGGAGACTCCGCCTTGAGCCATCTAGTGCTATATATCTATGTTGCAATAGCGACCCATACTGGTCGGTCAGGGCGCCTGTTCAGTAGGGAGGGGATCTGGGGGATAATATCCACACGCACTGCGCTCTTCTAGTAAAACCTCCTAGCTGGTGAAAAGAAGCAGCTGGCGGCTCCACGTGTATTGGAGGAGGCATGTGGTAGTCTACACCCTCCCCAGACCAACAGAGGAGGCATGTGGTAGTATACACCCTCCCTAGACCAACAGAGGAGGCATGTGGTAGTCTACACCCTCCCCAGACCAACAGAGGAAGCATGTGGTAGTATACACCCTCCCTAGACCAACAGAGGAGGCATGTGGTAGTCTACACCCTCCCCAGACCAACAGAGGAGGCATGTGGTAGTCTACACCCTCCCCAGACCAACAGAGGAGGCATGTGGTAGTATACACCCTCCCTAGACCAACAGAGGAGGCATGTGGTAGTCTACACCCTCCCCAGACCAACAGAGGAGGGATGTGGTAGTCTACACCCTCCCCAGACCAACAGAGGAGGCATGTGGTTTTCTACACTGTGTGTATGTCAGAGGCAAAGGGCTGTGGCTCTCAGTAGATTATCAGAGATAAGAATTGTATAGGACGGTAGTGCTTACAGCAATATATCACCTTGCTTACACTATCACAATATATCACTTTGCTTACACTATCACAATATATCACCTAGCTTACACTATCACAATATATCACCTTGCTTACACTATCACAATATATCACCTAGCTTACACTATCACAATATTGCTTACACTATCACAATATATCACCTTGCTTACTGTTGTGAAGGATCAGATTAAACCGAATATATATATTTATTTATGGATATATATTTAATAGTATTTGTATATCGTTTGATATCCCTTGTATATTCCTTGTACATATACACTGAATATCCCTTTAGTCTACTAACAGCCCATAATAGTTTCATTCTCTCATTGGACAAGAACCTGGCGCCAGCAGCCAAGCCCCTTGGTTCAAGTTCAATCGTGCCGACGAACATGTCGTTACAAGCCCGGTTCCGCGTAGGAATACGTCTGGCGAAATACGAATGGTACTATTTGTTCACAGCGCATATATATATGGCGCAAGTAAAGTAGAACTTTCTTTTTAGTCCATTAGTCCTTTACCCTCCAACCTAGTAACAGACGTGAAGCCTCACCCACGACCCACGTGTGGTGCAGTATGGCCTACTTGGCCCCAGAATAGGCATTGAGACATCGTGTGGATTAATAGTTGAATTGTCATAGTTTGGCACTATACCGTCGAGTGGGACGTATTTCTATTAAGTTAATAATAGTCTATTATGTATGGTGCATCGTTCGGTTAGAGTTATAAAGTGAGCAGTACCCCCCATCGTTCCTGGCGTTATCTAGAGTCTTAACCAGGCTGGGCAGACCACGTGTGGTGCTTTCATCCGAGGAGTTCTGGGCCAGGACAAGTGGACCTGTACATTGGATTACTTTACCCGGACGACGGCGAGCCCTACACGGCTTGGATTATCTACGTGCTTTGGGTGCTTTGATTTATGCCATGGATAACAGCCAACACTGCTGAGTGTTGGAACTACCCCCCGAGAGGAGTCCAGGTGAGACGGCGCTCTACCCCGAGTGAGGTCGCCTCACGTCTCTTCGTTGTGGACCGGCAGCTACCGTCTACAAGAGGGCCCAGCTGTATTCATCTGTGGACCGAGGTTCTGTGGGCACCGTGTTCAGCACTCTGAATTCTCCCAAGAAATCGTTGGCCAGATGGGATATCGCCGGCGGCTCTCCTAAACCCCCCCCCCCCCCTACTGACTTACAACCAGCGGGACCCCCCTTTAGTGTATCCAGCTATAATCATTTAAGTACCATCGCTATAGTTCCCTAAAGAACCAGGTTGTATACTTGCTCCCTGCGTAACCAGAGATTGGACATTCAATGTTGATTTGCCTACGAATACTCATTTGCCTTACAAGTGCATTCAAATCATAAATGTCATTAAGTGAACGTTGTATATACCCTTTGCTATATAAAATATTCGATTTATATATTTGTGTGGACTTCGTTTCATCAGGTGGGAAAGTGTTCATCATATCTATATCATGTACTGTGTGGCCAGTAGTTAAAGTACATACTCGGTAGTGGTTTAATGATACCATACGAAACGGTCCTCCTAACGTAGAACGCCCGCGGCGCAGACGACAGACACCTCAGTACTTAGAGGATTACGCTGTCAGTCAACTACCTAGCCTTCGACAAATGGTAAACGCGGTAAAAGTAGAAAGTAAAATTATGTCTGACCTTAACGACCAGGTTACCCCGACCACAGAGGCCCTAGTGGGTTCTAATGTAACTGACCAAGCTCACGGTGGGGACCAGGAGGGAGCTGACATGCCTTTACCCCCCGCCAATACCGAAGAAGTAGTCCCCGACCAGCCCCGGGAGGAAGACAACCCTACAGAGAGAGAACTCTGCACGGAAGAAGAGGAGGAGAGCGCCGAGGAAATAGAGCTCCAGGACTCCCCAACGAGTACAGCCAGGAGCGGCTCACCTCTACAACCGTCTTCCCCCAGCGAAGCGGAGAGGATGCTATCACAGGCGTTCCTCGCCAGCCTGACAGCCTCTACCGAACGCGATCGACTTCAGGGTGAACGCGATCGACTTCAGGGTGAACGCGATCGACTCCAGACACAGCAACGGAGCGAGGAAGAGCGCATACGCCTGGAGATGAGACGCCTTCAGACGGAAGAGAATATGGCAAGAGACCGGGCCGACGCCCAGCGCGCCGCTGCCGGTGCCCAAAGAGAAGCAGATCTCACCAGGCGCGAAGCCGAGCGCAACAGACTACAAGCGCAGCTAATGGAGCAGCTGATCCTCAAGGCAACACCCTCTCCCTCCGCCAGGGGTTCAAGGAACTCGTCGAGACAACAGTCAAGGGCAGCGTCTCCTAACCGAGCAAGCGACCCTGAACTTGACCAACAGACCAAGCCTATACCCCCCGCAGACCCCCTTCCCAGACCGGTCCAAGCGAGACCCAGCTACAAGGAAGGAGCGGCATACACTGCGGAGAAGCTAAATAAACGACTACAGGATCTAGAGGACCTGATAGAAGAAGAAGAGGGAGAGGAGGAGAACCAAGCCCGATGACAGCACAGTACTCCACCGGACCAGGAGGTCCAGTACAGCCCAGGCTATACCCCCGCGGCGCTGCGCTACGGACCCCCGACTCTATTCACGGGTGAGCATGACACACGACCAGCCCCGAGGAATAGCACCTGGACCAGCGGGCCATGGTACCCTGCCGGTACCAGCCCACAGAGAGGCGCAAGAGGAGACTCGCCTAGGAGGTCTCTCCCCCAACGCTCGCCGATGTATCAGCCATCCACGGCGTCATACATTGCCACGCCGACGTTTCCAGACTTCACCTATGAGAATCGAGCACAGTACACGGAGCTCCGGATGTGCTTAGAGACAATGATGGTGGATGTCGCTGATGAACGCCACAAGTATGCAATATTACTGAAGCACCTGAAAGTACCGCGAGCGCACAATATAGCGCTAGCCTATGCCACCTCTACGACCCCATACACCGCGGCTCTAGCAGCGCTGGACCAGAGATATGGACGTATATGGGATTACGTAATCCAAGAGATAAGGCATATTGATCGCCTACCCCCAGCAACAGACAATCGCTCATTAGACGACCTGTCTATAAAAGTGCAGTCCCTGGTAGGGATGCTGGGAGCGCAACGGGAAAAGGGTATGCACGAGCTATACGCCAACTCTAACGTCGAGAGGATTTTAGAGAAGCTGCCACCCGCCAGACAAGAGCGCTTCAGGCGGCAGAGAGACCACCGTGATCCTAACGGTCCCGAACCATCCCTCCTCGATCTAGCCGACTTCCTGGCGAGAGAAGTCAGCAGCTTACGACTGGATACGTTCGTGCGGAGCACACCAAGCTCCAGAGAGGGACCCAGGAGAATAAACGATGGAAGAAGATCGGTGACTGTCATGCACCAATCAGAATCAGTACCGAGCAGTAAGAACCACAGTACCCCCTCGAGAAAAGAGAAGTGGAAGATGGTGTCACAGAAGGAAGAAATGGTGTCAAAGAAGGAACACTGGCTGTCACAATGTGACCTGTTCACCAAGATGAATGCAGAAGAAGTGAGTCAATGGATAAAGTCCAACAGGCGCTGTTACCGATGTGCGCGCAGTCACATGGCAGCCGAATGCCGCCTAAAGAAGAGGTGCAGTCGGTGTGACGGAGCCCATCTAGATGTACTACACGACAGTAACAGAAGAAAGCCTGCACCTGCACCATCGAGCAGCACCAAGGCAAGTGTCATGTACATTGACCCCGCCAGCAGCAGCGGCGCCCAAGTGCTCTTAAAGGTAGTCCGTGTAACATTGAGCTACCAAGATAAAGTCATGGACACTTACGCCGTCCTTGATGACGGGTCAGAGAAGACCCTTCTGCTCGCGTCCGCTGCGGCCCAGCTGGGACTGCGGGGGAGCGAGAACCAAATGACGATTCGGACAATAAGAAGAGATTTAAAGACGATAAAGGGCGAGAATGTCTCCTTCACTATCGCAGCAAGCGGGCAGCCAGAGCGACGGTATAGGATTACAAATGCTTTCACCAGCCAAGAAATAGGACTATCACAGTACACCTACCCCATCGCCAAGCTGATGGATAAATATGTGCACCTGCGTCAACTACCTATCCCGCTCATAGAAGGCGCCACCCCGACCCTGCTGATAGGCTCCGACCATGCAGACCTCATAGTCCCGATAGACCGGGTCCATACAGGACCCCGAGGCTGTCCTGCAGCAGTCGAGACCCGCCTAGGGTGGACACTACAAGGCCCCCTCGCTAAATCTCTCAACCGAACAGCAGCCACTAGCTGCCTCCACTCCAGAGCGACAGAAGAAGACACCACTCTCCTGCAGCATGTCGAGAGGCTATGGACACTAGAGACAATGCCCTTTAAGAACGAAAAGAAAGACATTCGTTCTAAAGAAGACATTTACGCCATAAACCTCCTCGAGCAAGGGACAAAGAGAGTCACAGTCGGCGGAGTGATGAGATACGCAACTCCACTCCTGAGGCGAGAGGGAATGCCCACCTTTCACGCAAAGAAAGACGCCACGGAGCGGTATCTATTGAACACAGAGCGGCGCCTAGCCAAAGACCCCGCTCAAGAGAGTGTGTACCGCGCTGAGATTGAGAAGCTAATCACAGCGGGACACGTGACAAAGATTGACATTAAAGAGGCCGATCAGACGACCGAATCATGGTACGTGCCGCACCACAAGGTCCACCACAACGGCAAGGATCGCATTGTGTTTAACTGCAGCTACCAGATCGGATCCCAAAATCTGAATAAAGAGCTCTTGCCCGGCCCCACACTCGGCCCCTCTCTACTAGGCGTGCTACTACGCTTCCGCCAGGACAAGGTGGCTATCAGCGGGGATATCAAAGGGATGTTCCTGCAGGTGAGACTAGTGGAGGAGGACAAGCCCCTGCTGCGGTTCCTATGGAGAGAGAGGATCGGAGATGAGCACCCAGCCATCTACCAGTGGGAAGTCCTCCCCTTCGGAACCACATGCAGCCCGTGCTGTGCTACATTTGCACTACAGAAACACGTCGCAGAGGACCCAGCAGCAGATGAAGAGGTCCGACACAGTGTGAAGAACAGTTTCTACGTGGACAACTGTTTACAAAGCGTTTCGACTCAAGAAGAAGCCGAGGTTCTCCTACTCAAGCTACGCGCCTCCCTGATCAAAGGCGGCTTTGATCTCAGGCAGTGGGCCAGCAGTGACCTGCACGTATTGCGCAGCCTCTCCCCCACGGACAAGGCTGCCAGCAGCGAGACCTGGATGGCGACAATCCCAGGAGAAGCCCAAGAAATGACACTAGGACTAGTCTGGCGCTTCAAAACAGACTCGCTCCACTATAGACACAAACCCCTGACCACGGAGCAGGGAAGGTCGACGGCGATACCGACCACCAGACGGAGTGTGTACAGAACACTCGCCAGATAATATGACCCGTTGGGATGTATTCTACCTTACACCACCAGGGCAAAGATGATTGTACGAGCACTATGGGACAAGGACCAGGGCTGGGACGACCCAATACCCGCACACCTTGCCTCCACATGGAGAGAGTGGGAGACGGAGCTCCGCTCACTCCCAGGCGTCAATATACGCCGCAGCTACTTCCCACCCACAGTGAGGCCAGAGACATGCAAGATGGATCTACACGTCTTCAGTGACGCCTCCGAAGTAGCCTATGGATCGGTGGCCTACTTGCGTGCCCAAGAGAAGGGAGGAGAGATACACACCGCCTTCATCCTGGCTCGCTCAAGAATAGCCCCACGAAAGCAACAATCTATCCCGCGTCTAGAGCTCTGCGCAGCCCTAGCAGGAGCGCATCTAGCCACGTTAATCCAACGTGAACTCACCATTCCGGTGCACAGAACAATCTTGTGGTCAGATTCCACGACAGTACTCACATGGATCAAGTCTGATTCATGCAGATACAAAGTCTTCGTGGGAGTCAGAGTCACCGAGATCCAAGAGTTAACAGAAGCAGCGAGCTGGCGGTATGTGGACACCAAACACAACCCAGCTGACGTCATCACCCGGGGAATGTCCCTAGATGACCTCACCCGTCGCAACATCTACAGTGACGGACCAGAGTTCCTCAAGCTCCCGGAAGAAGAGTGGCCTACGCCCACCCCACGGGAAGCGAGTAAAGAGGAGGCTGAGAACATGAAACCTATGCATTTGTATTCAAATGCATGACCACCAGAGCGATACATATCTCTGGTGGAGCTTATCAATACTTATCAATACAGTCAGGGAATTGTACCCCTCAGTTACACTTACACTATCACAATATATCACTTTGCTTACACTATCACAATATATCACTTTGCTTACACTATCACAATATATCACCTTGCTTACACTATCACAATATATCATATTGCTTACACTATTACAATATATCACTTTGCTTACACTATCACAATATATCACTTTGCTTACACTATTACAATATATCACTTTGCTTACACTATCACAATATATCACCTTGCTTACACTATTACAATATATCACTTTGCTTACACTATCACAATATATCACTTTGCTTACACTATCACAATATATCACCTTGCTTACACTATCACAATATATCACCTTGCTTACACTATCACAATATATCACCTTGCTTACACTATCACAATATATCACCTTGCAGATGTGCAGAGAGGAGAGAGAAGCAGATGTCCAGAGAGGAGAGACAGAAGCAGATGTGCAGAGAGGAGAGACAGAAGCAGATGTGCAGAGAGGAGAGACAGAAGCAGATGTGCAGAGAGGAGAGACATACGCAGATGTGCAGAGAGGAGAGAGAGAGAGAAGCAGATGTGCAGTGAGGAGAGACAGAGCAGCAGATGTGCAGAGAAGCAGTATGTTACTCTTGTCTCAGCACTAAGGTCTACTTCTAAAAAGGTCAAACCTCAATAATATTGCTTCTACCTTCCATTGTATTAACACTTTCTGCGCCAATAACGAGTTTACTAATATATGAAGTGATGCAAAATGAATATGATCATTGAGAGAAGTAGTTTGTGTATCTATTTTATACGCATCAGTCAGATTTTCTACCAGAGAGTGAAGACCCACTGTAGTCAGATCTCTGTGGCGTCTGCTCTCTGACACAGTTCCCATTATTACCTCTGTGTGAAATGGCAGCTCCGCTGGAGACTCATGGACATCTCCTCTCAACGTATCCTTTCCTCTCTTCTCTCCTCCGCCTCCTCGTCCCATGTTTCAAAGTTTCTGCCAGAGGAGAGAGGTCACACTGGTTCACCTGGCACTGGGAGCTGACAAAGAGACTGTGTGTGTGTGTGTGTGTGTGTGTGTGTGTGTGTGTGTGTGTGTGTGTGTGTGTGTGTGTGTGTGTGTGTGTGTGTGTGTGTGTGTGTGTGTGTGTGTGTGTGTGTGTGTGTGTGTGTGTGTGTGTGTGTGTGTGTGTGTGTGTGTGTGTGTGTGTGTGTGTGTGTGTGTGTGTGTGTGTGTGTGTGTGTGTGTGTGTGTGTGTGTGTGTGTGTGTGTGTGTGTGTGTGTGTGTGTGTGTGTGTGTGTGTGTGTGTGTGTGTGTGTGTGTGTGTGTGTGTGTGTGTGTGTGTGTGTGTGTGTGTGTGTGTGTGTGTGTGTGTGTGTGTGTGTGTGTGTGTGTGTGTGTGTGTGTGTGTGTGTGTGTGTGTGTGTGTGTGTGTGTGTGTGTGTGTGTGTGTGTGTGTGTGTGTGTGTGTGTGTGTGTGTGTGTGTGTGTGTGTGTGTGTGTGTGTGTGTGTGTGTGTGTGTGTGTGTGTGTGTGTGTGTGTGTGTGTGTGTGTGTGTGTGTGTGTGTGTGTGTGTGTGTGTGTGTGTGTGTGTGTGTGTGTGTGTGTGTGTGTGTGTGTGTGTGTGTGTGTGTGTGTGTGTGTGTGTGTGTGTGTGTGTGTGTGTGTGTGTGTGTGTGTGTGTGTGTGTGTGTGTGTGTGTGTGTGTGTGTGTGTGTGTGTGTGTGTGTGTGTGTGTGTGTGTGTGTGTGTAGACTGCTGCAGTCGGCTGTCAGACACAAATTGTGCTCAGTCAGCCGTCACTCAGGGGAGGTATAGCTGACGGTTGGTGGTCAACCACAACCGATTACATGTTTTTAGTTATATCAGTAGCTAAACATGACACTGACCGAAAGAACAACTAAATAAATGTGCTCAAATGGCATTACCCCACGTATACCATGGCCACTGAAAAGGATTAATGTGTGTGGGGTTAGGGTTAGGGCATTTGAACATGATCACCGATCACCTCATTCCTTAGTTACTGAAGAGAGATTTCTTCTTAACTCCGAGTTCTCGGAAATTCTGGCATTCCTGAATGGTTTCTTATCTGGGATTCGTTCTTTTTGTGAGAAACCATTGCTCATTGCGTTCACATCGATTCTACAGACATCCTCAGATTTAAATAATTTAAATAAACAAATATATACAATAATTTTTGTATCATTAATAATTACGTTACACATTTATAGTCATGATTCTTCAAGGCATCGTGAAATAAATGAAAGCACTACACAAACACTGGCAGTGAATAAATAAATAAATAAGCACTAACCTCAATTGTGTGGATATAGCCATAGTGGAATAGAATGGACACATCTACATTCTGCTCTCAGCACATCCCCTTCCTTTCATGTACTGTAGGCTATATATTTGCCATTTTGTATTAATAGTCCATATACTATCTTGTTCTCTATTTTTTATTGTTGGTTATATTAGTGTGCACATTGCAAGAGCCATGGCTGGACTGGGACAAAAAATCTGCCCTGGCATGTTTGGCCCAGACCAGCCACCCATCAGTTGGACACCACACACCAGTACACCATCCTTGCGGTTCCCTTAAATATGCATACCTACTGTACTATTCCCCCAAACCACTACAAAGCTGGGTAGTAAGTGCCATGGACTAGTGTACTCACTCGCTCTTGGCTGAATCTTGTTTTGAGTGGTGATGTAAAAACACCTGCATCATAGCAGGCTCAGGACGGGCAAAGTAGTCTACAGCCTGTTCCTCCCTGTCTCTCTCCTCCACAACCTGGCTTGACTAGACATAAGGAGAGAGAGAGATGATTACAATTATCTGGTACATTCAGGTCCAGAATTGTTGGAATTCCCAGACAAAGATGTGTACAAATCTGTACAATTTAAACAATACCATACTGGTAATGAGAAATTGTTTATTAAATTAATGCATGGAGATGTTCCATCTTATTTCATTTGATACTAACTACTCAGATCATAGATTTCAAGTATCCAAATATCAATGATGAATATTGCACAAGGTTTACACAGTTAATATATCACATTTTTGTTTTATATTCATGTTCAGAGAGGAGTAATAGTTATATCTTTGTATGTGATTTATATGGCAATTAAATCAATGGTGTGCTTGTTTGTTTGGGGAGTTTGACCTACAGTTAATGTGCCTACCACGTGAAGGCACAGCACAGCAGCAAAAAAAACTATGTGTGTAGGTGGAGAGATACCACAGATACTAATAACAGTAAGTAATCCATACCATATATATCCTAATAGTTACCACCAAACCTGGCTGAAAATAAGTTGAGCCGTTTTTTTCACTTGCAGTTGAGCTACAGATGTTGTATATTATACAGCCTTTCCGTTCTTCTTTATCAAGGGAACCCGTATCCTAATGATTTCAATAATATGATGATGATACGATATGGACCTAGGTCACTCACAGCAACCTGGGCTTAGCCAACGCGATGCCCAATTAGCTAGTTAACATTAGAGTAGTCAGCCGGACTATGCTACAGTAGCAGCTAAGCTACAAAAACAATGCCAACAGCTTGTCAATGTCAATTTGACTAACTGAGAGACCACCAGCAGTAGTTGACGGTCTCACTTTATGATAGCGTTACGAGTATGTTATCATATTATTATCGACATTAATTTAATTAATCATCAGCATCGTCATCATGGCATGGCACACACACTACCTCCCTGCAAGCCTCTGAGCGGCATCTGATCTGATACGAGAAACAGAGGAGGGGTGGGGCTTAGTAAGAGATGTGATTGGGCCAGCCCAGTGCAGTATAGAACATTTACAAATGGGCCGCTGCCCCTGCTTTATGGGCCGGTCGTTGACCAATTTTTTTTTTTTTAATGTTTATAAATCAAATTATATCGGCCCCAAGGCACGTCGGCCCACCGGGAAAATGCCCGGTATGCCAGATTACCAGTCCAGCAGTGGTAAGAGCCAGTGGAGAAACATTCGACTGCTCATGTTACCGGTATGATGTTGCATCGTGCTATTTAAGTCTGCACACTAGGCCTACACACACAATATGGCATATCTACTGCTGCTGGAAGATATCGCTGATCATACACTGAGGAGGGAGCGCCAGTACCCTGACCATACAGACCTATTCACAGAGAGCGATCAGTACCTAGTGGGATGCTTCAGGCTACCAAGACCTGTCCTAATGGAGCTGTGCAATACCCTGGAGCCAGCACTGAGGAGCTGGACCAGAGGCTCAAACCCTGCGCCACCACACATCCAGGTACTGTCCACCTTGGGCTTTTTAGCCACTGGGACATTCCAGAGAGAGCTAGGAGACAGGGTGGGCATATCGCAGCCATCCATCTAATGAGTTGTGGATGGAATCAAAACAACTTACATCCAATTCCCATATACTGAACAACAACAGATCCCAGTCAAGAGAGCATTCCATGCCATTGCTGGTCGGCCCAGCACCATAGGCGCAATTGACTGCACGCACGTGCACATCAAGCCACCCTCCCCAAATACGTTTCCATATCTCAACAGAAAGCAATACCACTCCATCAATGTTCAAATAATCTGCAACGCCCTGAACCACATGCTCAACGTGGTCTCCTGCTTCCCAGGAGGTGCACATGACGCCTACATCTTACAAAACAGCTCTGTGGGTGTGCACCTCGAGCAAGGAGACACTAGAGAATCACTAGAATCAGACAATGTAGGTATGTTTTAGTAGCACAAGTGGTTAGAAAGGGTCTGATGTGTTTAAAGTTCCGTAGGTTGAATCTGATGGTATTTGCAATTTTCTTAACATGTAACATTTAACATTTTGAAGGTGAGTGTTGGATCTAAAATGACACAGGTATTTGAACTGTTGTACCCAGGGCTTGACATTAACTTTTCGGCTCACCAGCCACTGTGGCTAGTGGTTTTCCAAAGTCACTAGCCACTCAGCATTTTCACCAGCCAAAAATCCCCACACTCGCGCCCCCACCCAAAAAGTGTCAGTAGTGTGGTGTGTGATAAAATAACATCTAATCCAATAACATCTGTCCCGACTCGAACATCCCACCCACCCAGACAGTCACACTTTACATTCTCTGTTCCTGTGTAGCTATTTGTGTAATGACAGTATAACAAGTATTGTACTTAGTCATTGTTGCAATGTACTTACTGCATTGAATTGACTCATAGGAATAAGGCCAGGGTTAGGATTAGGAATATAGTTAGGGTTATTGTTAATGTTAAGGAAGTGTAATGCGGTAAGTACACTGTGTAACAATGAGCATATATTCAGTGTGTGTGTGGGGGGGAGAGAGGGAGGGGGAGAGAGAGAGAGAGAGAGGCATCTGGGGCAGCTGTCCATGGTGCTGATCAACTAAGCGACCAACATGAGACCGCACTGATAATGTGCAGCATATTGCAGTGCTCTCTTGACTGAGAGGGTGGCCAGTACTTTACCGCTGGAATTTGTATAGTGTCCCATGCCACTGTCAACTAAGATACATACAGTTGGCTCAATTGACATCTCTGCTTGCATCCCGGACTCCCGGGGAGGATTTCTGTTCGTCCCAAATACATATCGTCCCTCGAGCCCTTATGCTTCGCTCTTAATGTTAAATGAATGTGGCTAACAAACACTGTAATATTAGTTTAATAATACACGTTACATAATACATGCTAGTTTGTTTAATACTTACTTGCACATCCACAAATAGTCGTGAAGGGTCTGCCTTTCTTCCCGATTGCGTGAACTTTGCGGAACATTGTAACGTTAGCTAACTGTTTTGCTAGTTTAAACTATGGATGAGTCGATCGCACTAACCAGTTGAGCTAACGGGTCCTCCTAGTCTAATGTGAGCTATTAACGTTAACAGCATTCGTTCAGCTGTCAGCTGTCACACGGAGCCAACACGACGCACACGACAGGGCGAAGTGGATGGGCCAATCAATGAGCACACTGTGCCCACCCAGTCCTCGTGGGAGTTGTAGTATTATGTAGTATCACCTGGATTGACTTAATTATTGCAGATGCCTTTTGTAGACTACAATGTTTTTTTTCCATAGAAAAAAGTCACGGATAGAATTACGGGGTTACCCGCCACTGCGGCGGGTGGCGGGTGTTAATGTCAAGCCCTGGTTGTACCAGTTCAAGCTGCTCCCCTCCCAGAAACACATTGGAACTTTGCATGATGATTGGCCTTTTGGAAAATGTCATACAGACAGTTTTCTTGGTGTTCAACAGAAGACATGGATCGATTAGCCAGCTTGCTATACTGGTCAGCACAGATGTCAAGGTCAAGGACGCCTCAGATTGTGTTTTCATGTGTAAAAATTACTGCATCATCTGCATACATTCTGGATGTGGACCCCCTGGCATACTTCAGGTAGATCATTAATGTATAAAGAAAATATGGTGTGTGGAGCTCCCTCTGGTGTCTACTAGTGGATCTACTATTGGATCTACTTTCTCTGTGGATGGTTTTGTGAATAAATCTCCATTATGCTTAATTTTATTTTTATTTTTTTAAAGAGATTAATTTACAAAGAAAAAAGCAGAGGCCCAAGTATGGATCCTTGTGGGACCCCAATTGGGCTTGCGCGGAAAGGCGATTTGACACCCTCAACACAAACACACTGAGTCCTATTTGATAAGTATGATTTGAACCAGTCAATTGCTTTAGCAGAAAAGTTCAAGTGAGTTAGCTTGGATAATAAAACCTGATGATTGACGGTGTCAAATGCCTTTTTGAGGTCCAAAAAAACAGCAACAACACAATGATTCACATCCAGGAGCCACTTTCAAGGAACACGTTATTTGCCGTTTCAGTGGAGTGATGATGATGGAAACCAAACTGCATGGGGTGTAATGGAGTATGACCTTTGTCGAGGTGTTCAATTATTAGCCTGACAATCCATTTTTCTGCTACCTTGGAGATGACTGGGAGGATGCTAATTGGTCTGTAGTTGGCCATATCTGTTTTCTCACCTGATTTAAAAATAGGCATCACTGTGGCTATCTTCCAAGAGGATGGAACAGAACCTGTTGTGATTTAAAGGTTGACCAGATGTGTAATCGGTTCCAACAGTAACTTCATGTTAGTTTTAATAACGTGTTTATCAAGGCCAAACACGTCTTTAGCTTTGGAGCATTTTAGTGACCTGATGATTTTAGACACTTCAGCTCTGGTGATTAGTTTTATTATAAAGAAGGGGATGTCATCTCTGATTGGTCTTGATGCGAATCTGTCTGTCATACCTGCATATACTCCTTTTTACATCGTTTTATGTAGATACTATATCTATATCTGTACATATCCCTTACCTACTTTTACTAGTTATGCTGCTGGGGTTCCGGATGTGCTTTTCTGTGTGAAGACGTGCATGGAGAGTCTCTGTGGAAAAGTAGTAAAAAATTACTTTATAATATTGCTCTATTAATAATAATTCATATCTCATTTTTGTTTGAACAAGTAGGCTTTTGTTTTGGGGGTTGTTTGTCGGTTTAGTGAATATGTTTTTTGTGTAGTTTGGGACCAAAAAGCAGGGGGGGAGAAGCGACAAGATGCTAGCAAGGCTAGCGTTAGCCCAACCGGTGCAGAAAACATGCCTCAATGGGCTAAAGATATGATGGCAGAAATGCAGAAAGGCAACGTGGAGTTAGTGAAATACAGAGAAGAGATAAAGACTGAGATTGCAATGTGCAAAGAAGAGATAGCAAAGGGGAGAAGAGAGTCTAAGGCAGAGATGGAGAAATGGGTGAAACGTTTAGAAGAGAATGCAAAGGCCCAGTTTGAGTCATTGTACGGGGTGGTGAGGCTGGCCCGGGAGAAGGCTAGCAACTTCGCCACCAAGATGCATGAACAGGAGAGGGAAGTCGATGCAACTTTGAACGGCCAGTCTGATGCCATAACCAGCATGGAGGGGAGGTTGAAAGAAATGGAGAAAGAGGTGCCGAGACTAAAGGGACAGAGTGAAGACCTCAAGGCGAGATCACAACACAATAATACACACGTTCTGGGGGTGAAAGAAGGGGAGGAAGTGGGCAGAAGGCCATTGGATTTCATGGCTAGCTTGCTAAAAGAAAAGTTGGGACTGGCAGTGGCGCCAACATTGGACAGAGCACATCAGGCTCTCGGGGGAAGGCGAGATGGAGCGGGCGTCCCACCGAGAGCCTTCGTAGTGAGATGCCACTACTATACAGACAAGGGACAAATACTGACTAACGAGGGAGATGAAGAGAACACCAGAGGGTCGGAGAGGAAATATTCACATCTATCCAGACTACACTCAGGAGATGAATAATAAGAGAGCAGCCTTCAAAGAAGTGAGAAGCCTGCTGCGGACCCGCAAGGGGGTTAGATATGGACTGAGATACCCTGCAACTTGGGTGATTACGCTGGAAGGATGCCGTGGAATACATCAGGAAGGAGCTGAGCCCAGGGTGAAATCTACGGACGTGTCTGAGTCATTGGCTAAGTAGTGGTTAGCTATGCTAACGGAGGTGATACACTGCTATGGAATTATAAGACTGTTATAATTGACGTGGTATTATGGACTTGAATGACAAAATGCAGAGTAGCCTAATAGTTAGCTAACCTTAATATCATATGCTAATAGTAGTAATAGACTCACTGTTACAGAGTGAGAGTGGGAAGAGTATGCCTTCTCTATTTAATTTTATTAACCTTATTGCTGATTCACCCCATTCATTTTTATTTGATCTAACTTAAGTTCTCTGCGTTGTTGCCCCTGCTCGTTTTCCAGTTAAGCAGTTATGCCAGAGGAGTGATGTTCTACTTTTAAGGCTTAGGCCAAGGGGGTGATGTATGCTGAGTCGCACACGGTAAGCTTTGTGTGTAGGAGATGGTGGACCGGTTGGCCACAGGAGAGTGTGTTAAAGAGCGACAGCCGCTGAGATAGAAAGTGCAATTCGGAAAATGAAGACAGGCAAAGCACCGGGTCCCTGTGGATTCCCATGTGAGTTTTATTAAATGATTGCCCCTAAATTGGTTCCCCTGCTGTGTAGAGAGTGTTTGAGGAGGTCTTTGATAAGAAGGCTTTGCCCCAAACTATGACACAGACCACAATCTTGGTACTCCTTAAGAAGAATAAAGACCCGCTTAAATGCGAGTCATATCGTCCCGTAAGTTTGCTTGGCTGTGATTATAAGAATCTAGCGAAGGTACTGTCTGCTATAATTGAGCCGATTATGAATAAGATAATACATCCTGATCAGACAGGATTCATTTCCGGCAGACAGCTTTCTAGCAATCTCCATTGTCTGTTCAATGTGATATACACTGAGGATAGCATTGAGCCGGAGATTGTCATTTCTCTAGATGCTGTGGCAGATCTCACCCCCCCTCTCATGGATAATGTGAAGGATGGGAGATATTATTGCCATGGAAGGAGTAGAGACAATTAGGTAGCTGATTAGGGGTGTAACGGTACACAGAAGCCACGGTTCGGTACATACCTCGGTTTTGGGGTCACGGTTCGGTACAACAGAATAACAAATATTTAGAATGATTATTATATATTTATAATTATTATTATTATTAAATATAATATTTTTTTATTAAGTTTACTTAGTTCGACCTAGGCTTGCCGTGGTAGTCAGTCAGTGATAACGCTGTCATTCTTGTGTTCAGGAATCCACTTGAGTAAATGAATTGCCTAGTGCCCCCTCTCCACCGGTCTATACTTTCACGTTCACTTCTAGAGTCGATTTTACTTCACATGAAGCAGAGACATTGTTACACAACAATGGCAGAGGATTTATCAATATTTTGGATTTAAACACCGCAGCTCGACTAGAGAGGAGCTCAGAGGACCAGTCCAGATCAGAAAAAAGTGTTTTGTGTTTTTTTCTCTCTCGAATCAGCTGTGAGTAGCGCAGAACACGTTGGTGTGTGTGTGTGTGTGTGTGTGTGTGTGTGTGTGTGTGTGTGTGTGTGTGTGTGTGTGTGTGTGTGTGTGTGTGTGTGTGTGTGGGTGGAGATCTTTCCATTGGTTAACATTATTAGGCGAACAAGAAAACTATGAAAATGTTCAGCCTTGTGTAATGACCCTGCTGTGTTACAAACATATCATTCATTTAGGGTTTAGTTTCAGGCACACGTGTAGTAAGGGGAGGGGAGGAGGAAACAGCCCAGTGCAGAGTGCGCGGTTAATTTGTTATGTCGGCTTGTCATCCTGCCTTTACAAGCTTCAACGTTTTATTCATCATCTAAATGTGGCAATACAAGCTTGATATTCAACGTTAAATGAGTGTTAAGACTGTTAGTAAGCCAGTGGAAAGTAAAGTAAAGATATGGAGCATACATTTGTCAAATGTGCAACCCTAGTTTCACCTAGTGGTATGAGACGTATTCTTCGTATGGCTGGATGTACCGCACCGTGGCGCCTGTACCGTAAATCTGCGAGACGAATACACGTACTGTTACACCCCTAGTACTGATAGAACACACCTGCACATCATTAGTTCACCCACATCTCACGTGCACATGCCCAGACCCACACACTACAAAGCCACTAGGTTAGTCAGGAGTAAGTTGAGCGGAGGTGAGGTTGGAGTGTTGTATTGAGAGAGAGAGATTGAGTTATTCAGAGTTGTGGAAGGCGAGAAGGTGTTCATTGTGTACAGACCCTGGACTGGCTGAGAAACTCCCTTGTGTACTGACCCTGGACCGGACGACTACCCTGAGTATTGAACAATCCCTTTTTCTGTCGGCGAGCCTGTTTTGTGTTTTTGACCATGTATTACGACCATTCTCTTGCCTATCAAACTGAATTCTGCCTTCATTCAATAAATATTCGTATTGATTGATATTGCCCTTGTGTGGACATTCGAATTTGTTTGTATTTTGAACCGTGGCGAGTCTGGACCCCACCAGGCTCGTCACAACGCCCACAAAGCTTTTGATAGAATTGAGTACTTTTATTTGTTCACAGCCCTCAGGAGATTCGGTTTTGGTCCTAAGTTCTGTTCGTGGGTTAGATAACTATATACTATAATAATAAATCTACCTTTATTTGGAATAAGACAGTCCCCCGGATAAGGAGAATGTTTTTGGAGGGAGAGGGGGAGGAAGGGGGTCTGGCCCTGCCAAATTGCATGCATTATTATTGGGCAGCCAATATACACAAGCTGTTGTTTTGGGTCTCGGCGGTAGATGAAGATGAAACCCCAGTATGAGTACATATGGAAAAATATCATTCTAGCTCTGTGTCCCTGTGTTCCTTGGTCTGTGCCCCTCTGCCCTTAAGCAAACGTTATCATACAAACAGCCCTGTTATGCGTGGTTCTATTAGGATCTGGGCCCAGTTCAGAACACATTTTAAAGATAGATGTGCCCTTCCATCTGCTCCCATTTGTGGGAACCATTGGTTTATCCCGGCCCTTGGTGGTGCAGCATTTGGAGACTGGTCTAGAGTTGGGGTGAATTGTGTCAAAGACCTCTTCAAAGATGGGTCTTAATGTCTGGACTACTAAAGGTGGAGTATGGAATCTCCCTCAGGGCCCACTACTTCAGATATTTTCAGGTTTGGGACTTTGTGAAAGGAACATCTTCCCCATCTGTTATGGTTTGTAAACAACCCCAACAGCACGACACAGACAGGTAGTTCAGAGTTAGCCAAAAACGATGGGCGTATTTATTTCACAACAGAAATGGGCAACAATAAAGTAAATCCATCCGAGGAGAATCCTTTAGCCGAGTAGGGCTCTGCAGCTTGATAATCCTTTTAGCCAAGTAGGGCTCCGCGGCTCTGCAGCTGGATAATAATCCACTTGTGGAGAAAAAGAAAACGGAGAATGTCAGTAATAGAAACGTAGAAATCTACAAGGCAGAGTCCAGTAACAAGACAGAGTCTGGTAACAAAACAAAGTGACAATTCTTCAGTGTTAAGGAACACACAAAAACAGATGGAGGTATTGTCTTCAGTGTTAAGGAACACACAAAAACAGATGGAGGTATTGAGTCCAGGATAAAACGAGGATATTAGTTCATCAAAAATAGATATCCAAAAACTCACCAAGGGCAAAGTGTAAATACGAGGCACGGGTCCACGGAGGCAGAGAGAGGAAACAGCAGCAACTTCCAAGGGCGTACTGGAGAAACACACAAGAGGAACAAGCAGTAGCTGGTGGTGACCAAAACGACCCGACACTGAATGCTCAGCAAACCGTGTATAAGAGGGCTCCCGTCGAGCTGATTGGTAACTCCTCTCAAGTTTCAAGTTTCAAGTTTCTTTAATAGTTGTCATACAGAAGTACAGAATACTTTTGTACAAAATGCTTCTTACTGTTGCGCTCCAGAGACTGTGCAAGACAAGATAAGTATGAAATAAAAACATAGTAAAATTAGAAGTAAAAAAAATAGGTCACAGTGTTCAGTTTAGACATATGTACAATGTTCGATGCAGAATAGACGTAGTTACCATACAATATACAATACTGTGCAGTGTACTAATATATAATACTATATAGTGCAAGGCAGAAATGGAGAAATGGGACGAGGTGCAATTTAGGTACAATTCACAGTAGGTGTACGAGTTGTAGTGCAAATCCTTTATCAATAAATATAAAGTGTAAGTGTGTTTGTGTGATCTAAAGTGTGGAGAGTGGGTGCTGCAGTGTGTTGTTTGTTTGAGTGAGTGTGTGCGTGTGGGTGTGTGTGCTGTGTGCATTTGATGGTTGTTGCATAGTGATTATTGTTCGTTTAGCGATTATTGTTCGTTTAGCAGCCTGATGGCCTGGGGATAGAAGCTTCTTCTGAGTCTTTCTGTGCTCGCCTTAAGACTCCGGTATCGCTTGCCTGACCGCAGCAGTTCAAAGAGGCAGTTGTTCGGGTGGCTCGAGTCCTTAATAATTCTCTTAGCCTTCCCCTTGCACCGCTTGATGTAAATGTTCTGGAGGGTGGGAAGCCCCCCTCCAATTGTGCGTTCGGCTGAACGTGTCACTCTTTGTAGTCTGCTACGGTCTTGTGCAGTGCTATTCCCAAACCAGGAGGTGATGTTGCCGGTCTTAGGTGCGTGATGGTAATTGGCACCTGGAAGCGCGCAGTACTGGGCCAGCCCTCACACCATCCCTCAAGTTACCACAAGGTGGATGGATAGATGACCTATTGGGCATGGACCCAACACTTAATGGAGTGGTTTCCATGCTGTATGGGAATATTCAGAGAGTGGCATCCCCATCCCTCGACCATATAAAAATTAAATGGGAGGAATAGTTTTGATTGGCGATGGGCATTAATACATTCATCCTCTGTCTGTATAAGGCATGTGTTGGTACAATTTAAAGTGCTCCACAGATTACATTTATCTAGGGATAAACTGGCAAGGATATATCCAGGAGCTGACCCTGTTTGCCTTAGGTGCAAAACGGGTACCGGCCAACATAAGTCACATGTTCTGGTCTTGCCCCAAGCTGGAGGAGTTCTGGGCAGAAATGTTTAGAACTTTTTCATTTATCTGTAATACGGATATAGAGCAGTTTTGGGTTACCACCAAGGGGAGAAGAATTGACTATTAACCAAAAGAAGGTTATAGCTTTCTCTTCACTGTTGGCGGGGAGACTGATCCTATTTAATTGGATAAAGGCAGCACCGCCTTCTCATAAACATTGGGTAGAAGAGGTGATGGCATATCTTGAACTGGAACACCCCAGGTTTACGTTGAAGGGTTCTACAAGGAGCTATTATAAGGTCTGGCAGCCTTTTATTTTTATTTTGAGCTTGAGTTCCCTCTTACTTTGACATAGATGTATAGTAAATGAGTAAAATATTTTTTCTTCCCCCCCCCCCTCCATCAGTCACTCCTCTCGAGAGTGGGTTATGTTGGTGGTGGATAGGTCTTGTGTCTAGTATGTTAGTTTGATTTGTATTTTGTTTTGTTTGTAGTTAGGATATATGATTGATGTATAATATATAATTTTAGTTATGTTGTACTGTATAGTGTGGGATGTTGTGTGTGTTTATTTTCTGTGAAAACAACAGTAAAAATGCTTTGATTACCAGTTACATGTACATACATCTGATTAGTACTGAGTAGTACAAGTTTTTTTTATATATTGTATACCTAGTTTAATCACCTGTACATTGTATATTACTATTGCACTTTACTGTTACATTATTTTGCACTCTGGTTGGATGTCAAACGTATTTTCATTGTACTTCACTTGCTGTATAATGCTGTATAATGACAATAAATGAGAATCTAATCTAATATAATCTAATAAAATTATGATCTGTCGCAAATGGTGTTTATGTATGTAAATTCAGGTGAACGAGAAAGCACGTTCAATTTAAGAATCAGTGGCATTCCTCATTCGTAAGAGCGCAGCTGAGAACACTTTGGCTGTTTAAGAACACAATTCCACGCGTTCATGAATCCACTGGGGATATTTCTTAGGGTTGGTCTTACGAAGTTTTTAAGAAGACATTTAAGAAGACACTTAAGAAAATGTTCCAGACTGAGGTCCAATGTATTTTCTAATAATCTTTTAAAGAAAGGAACCTTGAGAGAACTCAAACACAGTGTTGCTGTATCGCACTGTACCTACTGTAGTTCTCTTGTGACGTTCTCCGTCCTACTTTCAGATTGATGACACCCACAAAAATAGAATAATGTATATACAGTAATTCATTATCCTATATATATATGATGACACAATGCTGCAGGTTACTGTACAGTATGTATAGTATGAGTGTGTTGTGGGATGGTTTCATGCTTGGTTGTTTGCTTGAGGACATTAGCCAGACCTCACAAGGTTCCAATTCCATGGTTACGGGTATGGTAAGGAATGTCTAAGTCTATGGAATGTACCCACAACACATGAAAACATGGCTGTGTGTGTGTGTGTGTGTGTGCGTGCGTGCGCGCGTGCGTGCGTGCGTGCTCTGCCGAGCTCACCTCTCTCTCTCTGCCGAGCTCACCCCTCTCTCTGCCGAGTTCACCCCTCTCTCTCTGCCGAGCTCACCCCTCTCTCTCTGCCGAGCTCACCCCTCTCTCTCTGCCGAGCTCACCTCTCTCTCTCTGCCGAGCTCACCCCTCTCTCTCTGCCGAGCTCACCCCTCTCTCTCTGCCGAGCTCACCTCTCTCTCTCTGCCGAGCTCACCCCTCTCTCTCTGCCGAGCTCACCCCTCTCTCTCTGCCGAGCTCACCTCTCTCTCTCTGCCGAGCTCACCCCTCTCTCTCTGCCGAGCTAACCTCTCTCTCTCTGCCGAGCTCACCCCT
The DNA here is from genome assembly GCF_963971535.1 of Notolepis coatsorum. NCBI lineage: Eukaryota > Metazoa > Chordata > Actinopteri > Aulopiformes > Paralepididae > Notolepis > Notolepis coatsorum. The sequence goes on along the minus strand of NC_140180.1, from coordinate 85,807,677 downwards.
CTCTCTCTGCCGAGCTCACCCCTCTCTCTCTGCCGAGCTCACCCCTCTCTCTCTGCCGAGCTCACCTCTCTCTCTCTGCCGAGCTCACCCCTCTCTCTCTGCCAAGCTCACCTCTCTCTCTCTGCCGAGCTAACCTCTCTCTCTCTGCCGAGCTCACCCCTCTCTCTCTGCCGAGCTCACCCCTCTCTCTGTCTGCCAAGCTCACCCCTCTCTCTGTCTGCCGAGCTCACCCCTCTCTCACTGCCGAGCTCACCCCTCTCTCTCTGCCGAGCTAACCTCTCTCTCTCTGCCGAGCTCACCCCTCTCTCTGTCTGCCGAGCTCACCCCTCTCTCTCTGCCAAGCTCACCCCTCTCTCTGTCTGCCGAGCTCACCCCTCTCTCTGTCTGCTGAGCTCACCCCTCTCTCTCTGCCAAGCTCACCCCTCTCTCTGTCTGCCGAGCGCACCCCTCTCTCTGCCAAGCTCACACCCCTCTCTCTCTGTCGAGCTCACCCCTTTCTCTCTGCCGAGCTCACCCCTCTCTCTGCCAAGCTCACATATCTCTCTACTAAGCTCACCCCTCTCTCTATGCAGAGCTCACCCCTCTCTCTCTCTCTACCAAGCTCACCTCTCTCTCTTTGCTGAGCTCACCCCTATCTCTCTCTCTCTTTCTTTATCTCTCTCTGCCGAGCTTGCCACTCTCTCGACCAAGTCCCTCTACGCTGTCAGGTGAAAAGAGGCTGCTGGCTGTCTCCTATGTATCGGAGGATGCATCTGATGGACTTCAGGGCTCCCTAGACTGGCAAGTAGGGGGCAAATGCGCGCAATCACCAGGAAGGGGAGGGGGGAATTGGCATAACGACTAAATTGGGATGGGAGAAAAATACAGAAAAATAGGAGGTTACAATTTTTTTATTTAAAACACAACACTCTTCTGGAGAAAGCTATGCTACAGTGGCACATTGATCTGACGTGGCATGATACTAGACCTGTCTGTCAAAATAATGTTTTATTGGATGTTTGGAAGGTGTGTATGTCAGCTGTGCTCTTTGGCTGCTATTATGTTGTCATTATTACGCAGGTGTCCACTGGCTGAGCAGAGGGACAGTGTTGACTAGATTCAAATGCTTGGACACATTTTTGCTTCTGAAATAAGAGAGAATATATATATCATTTTTTTTTTTTTTTTTTTTAGTCTTCCCCCCCCCTAATTTCTTCCGATTAGCCAGGTGCCATATGTTGTCATCCTGAGAGGTAGAGCAACATTTGACTGATCATCAGCATATTGTAGGAAGTACTGATTATATTGTAGGACGTACAGTATTTATCATATTGTAGGAAGTACTGATCATATTGTAGGATGTACTGATCATATTGTAGGATGTACTGATCATATTGTAGGAAGTACTGATCATATTGTAGGATGTAGTGATCATATTGTAGGATGTATTGATCATATTGTAGGATGTACTGATCATATTGTAGGATGTACTGATCATATTGTAGGATGTACTGATCATATTGTAGGACGTATTTATCATATTGTAGGATGTACTGATCATATTGTAGGATGTACTGATCATATTGTAGGACGTATTTATCATATTGTAGGACGTATTCATCATATTGTAGGAAGTACTGATCATATTGTAGGAAGCACTGATCATATTATAGGATGTATTGATCATATTGTAGGACATACTGGGTTAGGGTTATGACCACCCAATGATTTATAAATGTGTTTACTTTATCTGCCTCCAGCAACAGACAAATGAATCAAAGAAATATTAACATCACAAGTTTCAAGTTTCTTTAATAGTTGTCATACAGAAGTACAGAATACTTTCATACAAAATGCTTCTTACTGTTACGCTCCAGAGACTGTGCTAGACAAGATAGTATCAAATAACATAGTATAGCATGTCATTTAGAAGTAGAAAATGAGGTCACAGTGTTCAGTATAGACATATGTACAATGTTCGATGCAGAATAGACGTAACTGAGTTACCATATAATATACAATACTATGCAGTGTACTAATGTACAGTACTATATAGTGCAAAGCAGAAATGGGATGAGGTACAATTTAGGTACAATTTACAGTAAGGTGTACGAGTTGTAGTGCAATCCTTCATCAATAAATATAAGTGTGGGGAGTGGGTGCTACAGTGTGTTTGTTTAAAGTGGGTGTGTGCTATAAAGTGTGTGGAGTGGGTGCTACAGTGTGTTTGTTTAAAGTGAGTGTGTGCGTGTGGATGTGTGTGCTATGTGCGTTTGGTGGTTGTTGTTGTGTAGTGTTCATTGTTCGTTTAGCAGCCTGATGGCCTGGGGATAGAAGCTTCTTCTGAGTCTTTCTGTGCTCGCCTTGAGACTCCGGTATCGCTTGCCTGACCGCAGCAGTTCAAAGAGGCAGTTGTTCGGGTGACTGGAGTCTTTAATGATTCTCTTAGCCTTGCCCTTGCAACGCTTGTTGTAAATGTTCTGGAGGGTGGGGAGCCCCCCTCCAATTGTGCGTTCGGCTGAACGTGTCACTCTTTGTAGTCTGCTTCGGTCTTGTGCAGTGCTATTCCCAAACCAGGAGGTGATGTTGCCAGTCAAGATGCTCTCTATTGTACATGAGTAGAAGTTCTTAAGGATCTTCTGACTGACTTGGAACTTCCTTAGGCGCCTGAGGAAGTAGAGGCGTTGTCGTGCCTTCTTCACAACACTGTCAATGTGTGTGGTCCATGTCAAGTCCTTGGATATGTAGGCTCCGAGGTACTTAAAGCTGTTGACTCTCTCAACCGGTGCCCCGTCGATGCTGAGGGGGCTGTAGTCCTTGACCCCCGACCTCCTGAAGTCCACAATCATCTCCTTTGTTTTGCTGACGTTCAGGGAGAGGCTGTTTTCCTGGCACCATCCCGCCAGGACCTTGACCTCTTCCAGGTAGGCCCTCTCGTCGTTGGCAGAGATCAGGCCCACCACCACTGTGTCGTCAGCAAATTTGATGATTGTATTGCTACTCCGCTGAGCCACACAGTCGTGTGTGTACAGGGAGTAGAGGAGGGGACTCAGAACACAGCCCTGGGGGGCCCCTATGTTGAGGGTGATGGATGAGGAGGTGCAGTTGCCTGCTCTCACCACCTGGGGTCTGCCAGTCAGGAAGTCCAAGACCCACTGGCAGAGGTCATAGTTCAAGCCCAGGTCTCTGAGCTTGGCTATGAGTATGGAGGGGACTATGGTATTGAATGCCGAGCTGTAGTCGATGAATAGCATTCTCACATAGTTCCCCTGCCTCTTGTCCAGGTGTGATGCTGCTGTGTGCAGCACATGGGCTATGGCGTCCTCCGTGGACCTGTTGGGGCGGTATGCAAATTGCAGGGGGTCCATGTTGATGGGGAGGGAGGAGCAGATGTAGCCCTTTACTAGCTTCTCAAAGCACTTCATGGCTATGGAGGTGAGAGCTACAGGGCGGTAGTCGTTGAGGCAAGCAGGCTTGGATTTTTTGGGTACAGGGATAATAGTGGACTTCTTCAGGCAGGTGGGGATGACAGCCTGTTCTAAGGACAGGTTAAATATGTCAGTGAATACTGGGGCCAGTTGGTCGGCACAGACTTTTAGGACGCGGCCGGGGATGCCGTCCGGACCTGCTGCCTTCCTGATATTCACTTTTTTAAAGGTCCGCCTCACCTCATGCTCTGTTACCCTGAACACTGAGTCTCCATCAGCAGCAGACCCCCCCCCCCCCCCCCCCCCCATTGCCGTGGCTTGTGGGCTGGTGTTGTTATTACCAGCATCAAACCTCGCATAGAAGGTATTGAGGTCATTTGCTAAGGAGATGTCACTGTTCAGTTTGAGGGAGGCGCCTTTGTAGTCTGTCATCGTTTTGAGCCCCTGCCACATAGCTCTAGAGTCAGCCTGTTCAAACTGGAGTTCAATTTTATCCTTGTAGCGTCGTTTGGCCTCTGTCACTGTCCTCCTTACGTTGTATCGCGCCACCTTGTGGTCATTCATGTTGCCTGCCACTAGGCCGTCGTTGTATGCTTTGGTGCGCGCTCTCAGAGCTTCACGGACGGATTTGTCTACCCAGGGTTTTTGATTTGGGTAAACTCATTTTGGTAGTGGGAATTGTTTCTTCCACCATAGTACGAACATAGTCCAGCACTGTCTCCGTGTAGACATGAATGTTATCTGTGTCGCGGAACACGCTCCAGTCTGTGCAGTCAAACGCAGCCTGTAGCGTCTCCTCTGACGTCAAATCCCATTTCTGCACCTCTCGCGAGACTACGGGAGTGCTTTTGATTCTTTGTTTGTACTTTGGTGAAAGGAAAATGGACGCGTGATCTGACTTACCAAAGCCACTAGCAGAATGAGCCTTGTATCCACCATTGAATTGCGTGTAACAGTGATCTAGGATGTTACCGCCTCTGGTGTTACAAGTCACATGCTGATAGAAGTCAGGTAATACCTTTCTCAGATTGGCGCTATTGAAATCACCCACCACTATGATGGCGGCGTTAACGTTCGCTGCCTGGAGTTTGTTTACCTCGTCGTGGAGCCTGGAGAGCGCGGCACTATTGCTGGCTTGCGGTGGAATATACACTCCTACAAGGATGATCGCCGTTAACTCCCTCGGGAGGAAGAAAGGACGACACTTGATGGTTATATATTCCAGGTCTGGGCAGCAGTGGTTCGATAATTCCTTCACGTTAGCTGGATCGCTCCAATTGTTGTTAAACATGAAGGCAATACCTTCTCCACGTTGTTTGCCGGACAATGCTGATCTGTCCTTGCGGTGGATGAAGAAGTGGTCGGCCGGTTGTATGGCGTGGTCTGGGACGTCCGGCGTCAACCACGTCTCGGTGAAGCAGAGAACGTTACAGTCTCTAACGTCTCTTTGGTATTGAATCCTTGCTCGGATGTCATCCAGTTTATTGTCAATTGATTGTACATTGGCTAGCAATATACTGGGTAGTGGCGTTCGGTGTCGTCTGGATCTCAGCCTGTTACGGATCCCAGCTCTCTTCCCTCGCCGCCTGGTGATTCCTTTGTTCCTGGGATCAGGATCTGGTCCCATTGTTCTGAGAATCTCCAAAGGCCATTGCTGCGGTTTGGAAAGCTGATTCAGGGAGTAATCCAATCGGTAAGTTTCCCCGTAATCCGATGTCTATAAGTGACTGACGGTCATACACATTAAATGCACCTACTGTTGGTACAGACAAAACTCTTAAAACTATAAATATTAACAAAAGTAAGCACAATCTCGACGGAGCGAACAGACAGGCGACCGGGCATAGCGGCGCCATCTTGTACATGCATAGAGGCTATAATACCAGATGATAAGCTAGAAGCTCTACAGGCAGGGCTTGACATTAACACCCGCCACCTGCCAAATGCGGGTAGAATTCAGCAGTGGCGTGTAACTCTTACCAGCCACTTTGGCGGGTAGACCATGCAGTGTCACCCTTTCAGAGTCGTAGTGAAAAGTTATCTTTCTCTCTCTCTCTCTCTCTCTCTCTCTCTCTCTCTCTCTCTCTCTCTCTCTCTCTCTCTCTCTCTCTCTCTCTCTCTCTCTCTCTCTCTCTCTCTCTCTCTCTCTCTCTCTCTCTCTCTCTCTCTCTCTCTCTCTCTCTCTCTCTCTCTCTCTCTCTCTCTCTCTCTCTCTCTCTCTCTCATAGAGAGAGCGTGTGTGTGTGTGTGTGTGTGTGTGTGTGTGTGTGTGTGTGTGTGTGTGTGTGTGTGTGTGTGTGTGTGTGTGTGTGTGTGTGTGTGTGTGTGTGTGTGTGTGTGTGTGTGTGTGTGTGTGTGTGTGTGTGTGTGTGTGTGTGTGTGTGAGAGAGAGATTTTTGGCTGTCTCCCACTCTAAATGCTGTTCCACTCTAAATGCTCTTCCACTGTCTCCCACTCTAAATTCTGTCCCACTCTAAATGCTGTTCCACTCTAAATGCTGTCCCACTCTAAATGCCGTACCACTCTAAATGCTCTTCCAATGGCTCCCACTCTAAATGCTGTTCCACTCTAAATGCTGTACCACTCTAAATGCTCCTCCAATGGCTCCCACTCTAAATGCTGTACCACTCTAAATGCTCTTCCAATGGCTCCCACTCTAAATGCTGTACCACTCTAAATGCTCTTCCAATGGCTCCCACTCTAAATGCAAAGGCTTGGCTGCATAGGTCTTGGTAAAATGGCTTTGAGCTGGTTTAAAAACTATCTATCTGAAAGAACTCAGTGTGTTTCAGTAGAAGATTATACCTCAGCTGCTCTTACTGTAAACAAAGGTGTTCCACAAGGTTCTATTTTGGCCCCCGTCTTATTTTCCATCTTTATAAATGAACTAGGAAATGGGATAAACCCAGCACGTTTTCATTTATACGCCGATGATACAGTTGTTTACACAGTGGCTTCCTCTTTAACTCAGGCCATAGAGCTTCTACAGGATGCTTTTAATATACTACAACACTCCTTGCTAAGGCTAAGACTGGTCCTTAATGCAAAAAAGACCAAGTACATGACCTTCTCTCGCTCTCGAGCTAATACAGCTGTCCCCCCGATTCTGACACTGGAAGGGACATGCCTTGACAAAGTAGCATCCTATAAATATCTGGGCATATGGATTGATGAAAAGATGGCCTTTGATGTTCATATTGGGAACCTACTGAGAAAACTTAGACCTAAACTGGGCTTTTTCTTCCGGTTAAAGAAATGTTTCCCGTCTGAAGCCAGGAAGAGAATTGTGCAGAGTTCCTTTCTGCCTGTATTAGACTATGGCGATGTAATCTATATGCATGCTCTCTCCTCCCTGCTTAAAAAGCTGGATTCTGCGTACCATACTGCCATACGTTTTGTAACGGGTGCAGGCTCTCGCACCCACCACTGCACTTTGTATCAGTCATTAGGATGGTCCTCTCTGTACCAAAGAAGACAATCACACATGTTGATTTTTATCCTTAAGTCATTGCTAGGTAAGCTGCCCTTATATATCTCCAGACTTCTGTCCTTTTATACTTGCTTTTTTAATACCAGACGAGCAGCAAATGGGATGCTGTTAAATGTTCCTTTGATGCAGTCAGAGCTTGGTAAAGCTGCATTCTCCCACTATGCTCCCTTTTTATGGAATACGCTGCAAGTGAAACTTTGTCTACAGGCACTTCCTACTGTGAATGCTTTTAAAGGTATGCTACGATTAGCCCTTTATGAAACATGTAACTGTTTTACCTGATGCTATTGTTGATGTGATTATGCTCCTTGCCACTGCACAAATGACCCTCTGTATTTATATTTGAATTGTATGTTTTTTGTTTAATGCCCTGTTTTATGTTGAAACTTGTTGTGTGCTGTGTTGGTCAGGACTCCCTGGAAGAAGAGATCTTGTATCTCAATGGGACATTCCTGGATAAATAAAGGATAAATAAAAAAATAAAAAAATAAATGCTGTACCACTCTAAATGCTCTTCCAATGGCTCCCACTCTAAATGCTGTACCACTCTAAATGCTCTTCCAATGGCTCCCACTCTAAATGCTGTACCACTCTAAATGCTCTTCCAATGGCTCCCACTCTAAATGCTGTACCACTCTAAATGCTCTACCACTGTCTCCCATAGGCGGAGTTTGAACTTGACGCCAGGGGGTGCGACTGCTTGGCGAACGATACCCGCGCGCACGCCTTTATTTTTATTATTTTAGCGTTTTTACAATGCCCTAACCCCTAATTTTTTATTTTATTTAGGTAGTACAGCAGCACACACACACACTCACACACACAGCACTACGGGGGATCATTTTTAACTGACTTGAAAAATGGAGGCTCTAATTATTATTATTCATAGAGACTCTCGGTCTCGAGCAATAATAATTATTACAGCCTCCATTTTTCGTGGACAAAAAATATACCAGACTATAGATATCAATTTTCCCGAAATAACGCTACCTGCCTCGACAAAATCCGTGCATTGGTTATCCAGATACATACATTTATTATCATCTCAGAATAAGTGGCTTTGTACAAGCGTTACAATCTATCGCGCGGGGCATTCTGCTGCTGCTGCTGCTTGGTGCTTGGCCGCGCGTTAACCCTTTCACTGCCACACTACAGAAGGTTCGCCTTATAATGTGACATGATTACTACTATAAAATGAATGTATTGTAAAACAAAACATAATAGAATTCAGATTTGTTTCTCACAATTATTATAATTTTATTAAAATAAAAATAATCTTGATTTTTTTTTTTTTCTTTTTTTTTAAGCAATTTCACCCCCGGCCACCAGGGGGTGCAATGCACCCCCTGCACCCCCATAAACTCTGCCCATGCTGTCTCCCACTCTAAATGCTCTCCCACCCATGCAAGGTGCCAACCTGCTCATTCCGTAGCAGTTAGGGGTTAAGTGTCTTGCTCAAGGACACTTCGGGAGGAGCCGGAATGGAACTGGGAACCTTCTAAATGACCAGACGTCCGCTCTACCTCCTGAGCCACTGTCGCCCTGTTTGTCTCTTTGTCTCTCTCCATCTGTTTTATCTCTATGTCCTGCAGCGTGCACACACACACACACACACACACACACACACACACACACACACACACACACACACACACACACACACACACACACACACACACACACACACACACACACACACACACACACACACACACACACACACAGACACACAGACACACAGACACACAGACACACACACACACACACACACACACACACAGACACACACACACACAGACACACACACAAGCCTAATTGCCTCACTGCATGGTGCATGTAGCCTGTCAAATATATTTACACAGAGGATTTCATGTATTCAAGCACAACAAGAGGGTTCAAATCGACCTTTTCATTTAAAGGAACACACCAACATTATGGGAAATGTGCTTACTGTCTTCTCCAGAGTCAGTAGAGAGCCTAGCCAGCTAGCCTAGCTAAGCTGTCCACTTTCATTAATTTGTGCTAAGCTAGGCTAGCTTGCAGCCGGCTAGCTTTCTACTTTCTGTTATACTTTTTCTACTACCTATCATGCTAATATGTTTATACTACTATGCACTATGAGTGTAACATTCAAGTTCGACACTATTTGATGAACAATGTCACTGACCCTTCCAGTAGGCTACGCCTCATGGTGACTTGTTGTTCACAACTTGTAAGTTGCTTTGGATAAAGCGAATGCTGAGAGCTTCCAGAGCGGTCTAGGAGAGCACCCTCTATGGTTCTATCCGCCTGTGGTGTGATTCCAGCAGGCTGTCCTGTTAGGCTGGCGGTAAAACAGCTGACTGGCTATCTGCAGTGGCATCACTCTCTCTGTCCTTCAGCAATAATCAATTAATAATTAGTAGCTGATCAATACAGAGACAAAGGTCTCGACAGCTCCACAGACTGCAGGTCGGGTAGAGGAGGTAGGACGGTTTTCACTGTAGACTGGAAGTGCAATGAGACAAAGTAACCAGTAGGGGTGTAACGGTACGTGTATTCGTCCCGTAAATCTACGGTACGGCCGTCACGGTGCAGTCAGGTTCATTCTTATTTTACTAGGTCAGCTGATGATGGACAGATTATGTTACCACGTCCAAAATCAAATGCTTTAAAGAGGACTGTTGTTTATCGTGCCATCAATCATTGGAATAACTGCCCACTGAACATAAGTAAATTGAATAGTAAAGTGTCTTTCAAATACTACGTGAGAATGCACTACTTAAGTATGTGAGCAAAATATTCTGATGTTGATAATGATGTCTACAATGTTTTACTGTTTTTAGATTATCATTGTTAATTGTGATTGTCATATGTATCTCATGTTGTTATGTTTTGTGTTTTCTGTTGTCTTTCTGTGTGGACCCCAGGAAGACTAGCTCGCCACTTAGGTGACAGCTAATGGGGATCCTTTTAAACAATAAACAATAAACGGTGCGGTATGTGCAGCCATACGACGAATACGCCCCACAGCGCAAACACACGAGTCGCACATGCAGGCACTCGCGAGGTCCGTGCTAGAACAGCGCGCGTGGCCGGGCACACCGAGTCAGACTTCAGAGCAGCGAAAGTGC
>NC_140180.1:85645167-85792667 GCF_963971535.1 Notolepis coatsorum | reverse complement strand
GGAAGCTAGATCTCTTAATATTTTCAGAAATAAGCTAAAAACGTACCTCTTCACCATAGCCTTCTAATACACCCCGCTGTTGATTGTACTGTAGCACTATTTTACTCTGGCCATTCTATTGCATAATTTTACTATCTATTCTACTATTATATTATTGCACTGTATTATTGGTGTGCAAACCAGTCAACTTACAAAAAAGAGCCTGTTGGAGGATTTCAACAAGATAAATGCAGTGCAAAATATTTCACTATAATATTTCAAAGCGAAGTAAAAAATATTATAATAATTATTTGATCATGTTAAATGATCATTTGATCATGTTAAAAAAGGGAAAATAAAAAACATTTGTTAAAAAAAAAAAAAAAAAAAAAAAAAATCACTGGGGCACAGATGATCATCAGTAGGGCACGTGCCCTAGTGATAGTGGTCTAAATACGCCGATGGTTTCAATACTGTAAAAAATGGCGGAGCTATGTACAATCATTATACAAAAGTAACTGTACTTACAATAGATTTCATTCACGGTCTTTGCTGCCCTATACAGGGCGCCTGGTGGTACTAAATCCAGATTTAACTCTCCAAATAATTTGCATGGTTTTATTGACCGTCAAAGATGGAAAATAAACGGAATAATAATAATAATTTATATTCTCCTTTGTTTCATTACAATTTACTCAAGCATAGTAACATACACAATATTTCTGACACTGGGAATACATTCCATGAGGTCTATAGATGTCCCTAGATAACAAGAGCATGCCAATGGACCTTGTAGAAGTGGAGCAATCTTCCATTTACTTGGGTATGTACTTTTAGGCGGATTTTCTGAAAATATTACTAGGGCAGGTTAAAGGAACACTCCAACATTTTGGGAAATTAGCTTATTTGCCATCTACCCTGGAGTTAGACAAGAAGATACATACCTTTTTCTTCTCTGTGCATGCAGTAGGAGTAGGAAGACGTTGGGAACATAGGCTAATGGAGGAACCTACTTCCAGTGACAGACGCTAAGCTAGGCTAACGGTGCGCGTCTTCCTACTCCTACTGCATGCACAGAGAAGAAAAAAGGTATGTATCTTCTTGTCTAACTCCAGGGTAGATGGCAAATAAGCGAATTTCCCAAAATGTTGGAGTTTTCCTTTATTGTCCTTATTAATCCGTGGTTGTTTGGAAAGCAGCATACTTTTTTGGTGTCGTATGGTGCTGTCCTCACAGAATCTAATGTAGTCTGTAATATCTACGTCTTCTCTGTGGACCCTCTCGAAACATGTCCCAGACTTTTGTCCTGAAACACTCCCTTAATTCCTCCTCGAATGGTCATCAGACCATTGTGGGACAGACCTGGTGGTAGGTGGCTGTCTCTTGATGATAGGCCTGTATATTGATACAAGCTTCACTAGATTGTGGTCTGATTGGCCAAGGGGGGAGGGGAGTGGAGCTGTATGCCTCCTTTACATTAGCATACAGCAGATCCAGTGTTTTGTTTCCCCTGGTTTTGCAGGTGACATACTGGGTGAAGTTTGTCAGGTTCTTATTTAGTCTGACATGGTTAAAGTCCCCATTGATAAATATAAATGTATCCGGGTGTTTTGAAGTCCTGCGACTGTGGAGTGGATAACGTCACTCGTTTGCACCGCCACTGTGCTCGATGGAATGTAAACAGTCAGAGTCGTGGTGGCAGTGATGTCATAGCGGCTGTCACTCTGGACTTTTTATCCAATTTCCCTGTCTCTTTTTATATTTTGCACTTTGCCCTTGCTTTCTTATACTGTACTTACCTTTTTCTGTACTTTTAGTGTATTTTATTGCATTGTATGTGTTTTTATCATGTTGTAAAGCACTTTGGTTTGGCTGTTAGTCATTTGTAAATGTGCTATATAAATAAAACTGACTTGACTTGACTTGACATTTAGCTCATGGCTGTTCATACTGCTGTTGAGTTATTCTCCAAAAAGTGATATGGTTGGAAGGTGGTAGGGTCGGTGGTAGGGTTGGAAGGTGGTAGGTTGAAAGGTGGTAGGGTTGGAAGGTGATAGGGTTAGAAGGTGGTAGGTTTGAAAGGTGGTAGGGTTGGAGGGTGGTAGGGTTGGAGTGTGGTAGGTTAAAGGTGATAGAGTTAGCAGTTGGTAGGATCCATGTAAAGGTATTTTTACAATTCCGTCCATCCACAACATGTACACATATAATAATATATATACATACTCTATAGTTTTGATTATATTCTTATAAAGTGTGAAAAAGTGATTATGAAGTGTGTTATATCTGTTTGACAGTTAACCTTCTCCCTTCTCTTTCTTCCTCTCCTCCCCCTTCACTCCCCCGTTCCTGCCTGGCTATATGAGCTGGACACCTCAGATCAATAAACCGGCAGACATTGTTCAGTGGCGGCGGTTGTTTAGTAGTGGATGCAGAGAGATCCTGTTCCATCTATAATTCATAGCCGCTCTACCAGCCTGTGGCTTCCTCTGTTAAGTCTAGGTTGAGCTGACAGCCCCGACTGTTGCAGTAGAGCTCCACGGTGGGGATAATATGGACACTTAAAGGGATAGTTCAGATTCCTTTTTACACACAGTGGTATGAAATACATATACTTGCCAGTAGTGTAATGGATGCATCAGCCGTCAGCTGACTGGTGTCCTGAAGTCGTGTGGTGGATGTTCTGGTCGTGTTCTGAGTGAGCTGGACAGACTGGTGTCTGGTGTCCGGTAACAAAGAGGGTTTAACCCTTTCACTACCACACTACCAACGGGTTAACCCTTTCACTGCGACAATACAGAAGGTTAACCCTTTCACTGCCACACGACAAATGGTTAACCCTTTCACAGCCACACTACAGATGGTTATACAGTGTGCTAGTGAAAGGCTTAACCTTCTGTAGTGTGGTACTGAAAGGGTTAAGCCACACCACAACATGCAGACAAAAAGTTTTAACCGTCAACAACAGCCCTTTTGTATTTCTTATGTTTGATTCTTCTCTAAGACCAACACAATATATATATTTAGTTTCTTGAAGAAGGCCAGTGTATCACTACACACTGGGCCGCCTGTACGTTAATGCCAAGCAAGCAGTGCAAAAATGCTTCCGCATTCGTCACCGCACGCTAGTGCGGTAAAGCGCCCTTCTTTTCAGACAAATGCTACCGTGCGTGCACCGGCGGCGGCGTGCTCGCTCAGGTGCGTGCGTGCGCCGGCGTGCTCGCGCGAGGTGCCCGCGCATGCGACACGAGCGGAGCTCAATATATATAAGTCACCGCCCCTTATTCAGTATCCAACAAATAGCTCAATCGGCAAGGACACATGGCTGTGGATCCTATGGCTTGTTTGCTGGCGAGTTCGAATCCCATCGAAAATATTTTTTAACGTGATTTTTTTTTAACGTGTATTCTTTCGCCGATTAAGGTTAGGCATTGTTTCGGAGTTGGTTAAGGTTAGAACGGTTAAGTTTAGGCGCTGTTAAGGAGCTGGTTAAGGTTAGAGTTTGTCAAAGAGAATGGCAATATAATTTCTATGGTTAAGGTTAGGCATGGTTAAGGTTAAGGTTAAGGTTAGGCATTGTTTCGGAGTTGGTTAAGGTTAGAACGGTTAAGTTTAGGCGTTGTTAAGGAGCTGGTTAAGGTTAGAGTTTGTCAAAGAGAATGGCAATAGACAGCCTATTTCCGCGAAAATGAAAGGCGCATTACTGCATGCCACTACGGTAAATTTTTGCACTGCTTGCTTGGCATAAAGCTACACGCCACTGGGCCGTCTAGCTGTAGCTAGTTCCAAGAGATCACGTCGGCCTGGGAGAAGAATCAAGCATCATAAATACAGGAGGACTGACAGCTACCACTCTCCATGTAGGACAATACAGGAGGACTGACAGCTACCACTCTCCCTGTAGGACAATACAGGAGGACTGACAGCTACCACTCTCCCTGTAGGACAATACAGGAGGACTGACAGCTACCACTCTCCCTGTAGGACAATACAGGAGGACTGACAGCTACCACTCTCCCTGTAGGACAATACAGGAGGACTGACAGCTACCACTCTCCCTGTAGGACAATACAGGAGGACTGACAGCTACCACTCTCCCTGTAGGACAATACAGGAGGACTGACAGCTACCACTCTCCCTATAGGACAATACAGGAGGACTGACTGCTACCACTCTCCCTGTAGGACAATACAGGAGGACTGACAGCTACCACTCTCCCTGTAGGACAATACAGGAGAACTGACAGCTACCACTCTCCCTATAGGAAAGGAGTGGCTCAACACAAACTGGTATTGCTGGTAATGATGTGCAGATTACCGCTTGCTCCACAACTTCCCACCACAGTCAGGACAGCTGAACCCCTCCCAGTGTTCCACCATTGACAAAACATAACATTTTATTATGTACTTTGCTATTAGATACTACACTATGCAGCTGGGTCCCAGTGCTCTGATGATGACGTGTGTCCTTCACCATAAGAACTTCCAGCAGAGATTATCCTCTGGTAGACCGGTTTCCTGTTTCCAGTTTCCTGCTTTTATTAGCTCGACACCTCTCTCTCATTTATTTTCTTTTTAACCAATTTGCCAACAGAGGCGTAATCCTCTCTTCTCTAATCTCTCTCTCTCTCTCTCTCTCTCTCTCTCTCTCTCTCTCTCTCTCTCTCTCTCTCTCTTCCTCTTTATGTGTGTCTCTCTCCCTCTCTCTATTTCTACTCCCCCCCCCCCCCCCCCCCCCCCCCTCTGTGTTTCAGTATCTGGCTCAGATGGGTCTCTAGTCTTCTCATGTTGTTCATAAACTCAGACCCTGCCTCCTCCACCAGAGAGGGACAAGAGAAGGAGGGAGAGAGGAGGAGAGGGCAGAAGCATGGAGAGAATCTGTTTGGAGCTATAGCACATTTGTGTGTGTGTGTGCGTGTGTGTGTGTGACATGCGTCTCTGTGCATGCATGTGTGGTGTGCCACATCCCAGTAATGAAGGTGTGTGTGATTGTGTGTGAGGAGAACTGCGTCAGTAGAGGCTGTCTTTAGAGAGCCGTCTTCAGCAGCATTGGACAGGTTGATAGAGGGCATTGTATCACACACCGTTGGGATTGAGTCAGGATAGTGTACATGCATGTGTGTGTGTGTGTGCGTGTGTGTGTGTGTGTGTGTGTGTGTGTGTGTGTGTGTGTGTGTGTGTGTGTGTGTGTGTGTGTGTGTGTGTGTGTGTGTGTGTGTGTGTGTGTGAATATGTTAAGTGGCAGCAGCGTTGGGGGACCT
Source organism: Notolepis coatsorum (assembly GCF_963971535.1). NCBI lineage: Eukaryota > Metazoa > Chordata > Actinopteri > Aulopiformes > Paralepididae > Notolepis > Notolepis coatsorum. Next base: position 85,787,431 of record NC_140180.1, on the reverse strand, counting down.
GCTGAACCTGAAATGAATGATTTAAAGTGCTTCCACTTCCCACTGAATCCCGGCTGAATCCTGCTCTGTGCCGGAGGCTCCTCACACACATTCTGAACAGCACAGCTCAGCCCATTAACACAGTCTTCATTCATACTCACTGATTTCTGCACTGAGACCCTTAAGACTCATTTTCCTGCAGCCTCGAGGTGTGTGAGTCGGTCAGCGGTTTGATGAGCTGTTTTTTAAACATCCTCTCATGCCCACTGCAACACCAGTTCTATGATGTAAAACAATGTTTTAACAGTAGCTGTGTGCAACATGGTGTTATGTAACTGGTGGGCTCAAATGCACAACACGGGAGGCAGGATAATGTTCAACCCTGTAGGGCATTTATGTAGATCAAGGGTCTCAAACTCGCGGCCCGCGGGCCAATTGCGGCCCGAGGGATGATATTTTGCGGCCCCCTACTTGACATCAAAGTGTAGTGTTAATGCGGCCCGCGCGCTACTGTTTGCCGAGACGTTGCGCGAGAGTTGGAAGTTTTATTTATTTGATCACTTGTAGGCTACCATAGCGCAGGCTCATGACAGCAACGCTATGTTAGTGACTTGGTTGAAACGTGATTCCGGAGTGATATCAAGTAAAGTGGAAGGCAAATGCATCCTCGCTATCTCCTCTGACTGCGAGCAGTGCTCTGCATAAGCGGCTGGCTGCACTGCCACTGTCTGTGTCTGTGTACGGGTCTGGTCCAATCACATTCAGCATCCCGTCAGCGTTCCCCCCCCTCACCCACAGTCTGCGAATCAGATGCAGAGTAGGGGAGCAGGGTGGGTCTTCACGGAATGCAAGTCGTCTCTCTCTTTCAGTCCGAGTCAGTTGACAGCGCATCTACAGTAAACTTGCTCCCAGTTTTATCTCCGTGAGATAAATGTAGCTACTAGCCTAGTTTCTAGCCATTTTCAAAGATGGTCAGTAAAAGAAAAGTCGACTGCAATTCAAAGGTGAATGGACTGAAAAATATGCATTCATCCTGAGTCCCAGCACCAAACCAATGTGACTATATGCCAAGAAACGGTAGCTCTTGTGAAGGGTGGCAATTTGAAAATAATGTATGACTGAGTGATGGAGACCATGTTTGAAGGCAAACAAAAGCAAAGCCCCCTCAGATCGCACAGCAACCAGAATAATTAATAATAATAATATAATAATAAGAATTAATGCTTGAAACCCTTTTTTTGTGGAATATTTGATGCGGCCCAGCCTCACCCAAACTCTACCTCCAGCGGCCCCCAGGTAAATTTAGTTTGAGACCCCTGATGTAGATGGAAGGGAAAAACAGGTGCGGTGTGTGTGTGTCTTTAGCCTGGCGGACAGACGATCGTGGCCGGTGGGGAGCACTGCACATGTGAAAAAAATTACAAAGTCAAAAACCACGAGAGAATGTATACGGAAAATACAATGTCAAAAACCATGAGAGAATGTATACGTAAAATACAATGTCAAAAATCACGGGAGAGTTGTATAGATTAGATTAGATTAGATTAGATTGTACTTTATTGTCATTATATTTGCATACAATGAGATTTGGGATTCAAACTTAAGGTGCAGTAATAAAATCACACAAGTAATAAAAGAGAAACATAAAATACTATACAGAAACATAAAAATAATATTATTATACAAGAAACATTAAATACTATACAAGAAACATAAAATACTATACAGAAACATAAAATACTATACAAGAAACATTAAATACTATACAAGAAACATAAAATACTATACAATAAGACAATGTTACAATACTGTACAATATACAAAATAACAACAATATACAAAATAACAATACACAAATAACAATCACAGTGTCAGACGGTAGTGGGTGGGTATTGCACTGTGGATGTTGCACTTGAGGGGTAGGATGTTGCACAGTGTGGGAGGAGGGGGAAAGGTGAATTATTAGTGCATGTTAGTGATGGCTCTGGGGAAGAAACTGTCTCAGAGACGGTTTGTTCTGGCTCTGATGCACCTGTAACGCTTGCCCGATGGCAACAGGTCGAACAGGTGGAAGCCAGGGTGTGTTTTTTTGCTCTGTTGAGGCAGCGGGAGTTGTGCAAGTCCTTCAGGGAGGGGAGGGGGTATACAGGAGAATACAACGTCAAGAGATCTCAACAAACATCCGCTAAACAGCATAAGGAAAGATAAGGTAGAGGATACTTGCCAGGCCATTCTTAGGGAAGATCTGACGCTGAATGAACGGAGAACCATGCTTCTTGTAGTGCAGAGTGGATGAGTTGGAGCAGGTGTGGAATCTCCATCCATCAGAGTAATTCCTTTCACCTGTGCCGATTGCGCGCTGAAGTGCAGGGGGTGTGTGAGTAGGGTGACCAGATCCCAATAAACCAAATGTGGGACAAAGGGTATGTTTGTGAGGGACAATGTGGGACACCCCCCCCCCACCTTTTTTTTGGTCGACTGTCCCTGTCGCCTCCTTCAAGGCTCATCCGCCACTGTCCTCATTAAAATGATCACAAGCCTAATATGTTTTGCCCATATTCATTTTTTTTATTTTCCTTTTGTCTCTAATGGGTGTTAAGTACTAAACAAAAAAAAAATGACCACCCAGACTTACAATCACTTATGATTATAGGTAGAGTTGTTCCGATACCGATACCAGTATCGGAAATGCCGCCGATACTGCCTAAAATGCTGGTATCGGTATCGGCGAGTACACGTAAATTCTAGCCTCCGATCCCATGATGTAATTTATCTCCTGCCGAGTCCTGCGGAGAGTGAGGATTATAAAATGAACATGTTTTAAAGTGTGATGCTGTGTCATTTTAACAGCAGATACACTTTCTTAAATTCCATTGTCCCCGACAGTGCGGTGTGACGGGGAGCTCGGACGGGATGTGTTTTGCTGGTGTTATGATAGCATTAGCTGGAAAGATAGCTAGTTGGAACAACATCCGCTTTAACGTTACATCAAATCAGATGATCGCCTGTCCTTTCTCCAGGACCTAACACTGTCCGTGACCGTCTATCAACAATAATGCACCCACGGTGAATTGTATTTAAGTTAAGTAGCTACTGACTAGCGTTAGCTGACTATTACTAACGTTATCAAATGTCAATGCGGGAAGACGAGCTAGGTCAGTTAGCTTAGCTTGATAACGTTACCGTGTCTAAAGTTGGTGCTATTTATAATCCAGCAATAATGGCTGCAGACCTGCAAGCAAAGTACAGCAAGTGCCAAAGGATAAGAGTCTGAGGCGGAGTTTCAAAAGAGAATGTTGAATATTTATTTTGCATCAAAAATCACAACATGAACGTTCTATCTGCCACTAGCTTACAGACTGAATAGGGTATATCTGCAGAGCCACGGAGTAGCGAGTGCAACAGCGTTTAATGTCCGTGTGGATCATTGGAGTAGGGTATATCTGCAGTGCTGCAGCCCATACTCATTGATTAATGATACTAATACAAATCTATACAATCACCTGTTGTTGAATAAATACCATTACTTTCCAGTTATTACTAAAAACAGTATAACAGTATCTGTAAAAAAAAAAAAAAAAGTATTTATATAATTTTTTATTTTTTTTTGTATGCACTGGTATCGGATAAATATCGGTATCGGCCGATACCCAAAGCTTAGGTATCGGAATCGGATCGGAAAGGGAAAAATGGTATCGGAACATCTCTAATTATAGGTCTGGACCCCCAGTCTTATCACACACATGCACATGCACGCACGCACGCACGCACGCACGCACGCACGCACGCACGCACACACACACACACAGACACACACACACATACACACCACACACACACACACACACACACACACACACACACACACACACACACACACACACACACACACACACACACACACACACACACACACACACACACACACACACACACACACACACACACAGCTCTCCCCCCTCTCTCTTACCTGCTTCCACATAATCTGGACTCCTCTCTTACTCTGCCCTCCACAGGCTCTGGACTAACCCCCACTGACACACACAGGGGTGTAGCTCCAGATTCTGGGCCCCATGAAAGAATGTATTTGTAGGCCCCCAGTGAATGCTAGCGCGCGTAAGCCATTTTTTTATTGATGAAAACGCATAATATGGTTTTTACCTATACATTCGGATCAGCAGTTCAGCACCTGCACTGTTGGTGGGTGAGCCTAGTAAAGGATGTCGCATTGCGTTCATCTTCAATGAATGGACCAATGCAATAGTCTACCAAAGCCCCCCCTCTCTCTCTATATATCTCACACACACACACACACACACACACACACACACACACACACACACACACACACACACACACACACACACACACACACACACACACACACACTTCAGAAACAAACATAGTATCAATGAGAGCATCAATAATACACCTGAGTGATGTCTAGTAAAAAAAAAAAAAAAAAAAAAAAATTGGGCCCCCCCCCCCCCGTGCTGGGCCCTTGGAATCATCCTAAGCTACCCCCCCCCAGCTACGCCCCTGGACACACACACAGACACACACTGCCACTTTACTTTACTGCCATTAATTCGTTTATTTATTTAGTGTACATCATATTAGTTTACTGCCATATCCATCATCCATCACTGCCACTTTACTGCCATTATTGTATTATTGTATTTTACTGCCATCATTTGTTATTCATACTTACTTACTTACTTACAAGTTCTCGTTTACCTCTATTTACATTCACTCATACATTCACTTTTGTTAAGCTACTGTCTACATTGTATATAGTCCTGTATACTGTCCATATGTTTATAGTGTACTATATGTTACTTTATGTGAGCTGAAGTGCAGGGGGGGTGTGAGACAGGTATGGAGGATTGAGCTGAAGTGCAGGGGGGGTGTGAGACAGGTATGGAGGATTGTGGAGGTGAAACCGTAACACATAGTGTGCTGATGGAGGCCACTGCAGAAATTAAAGCCAACCTCACACAGGTAGGATGTGGCAAAAGGCAGCAGTATGCCCACAGCTCTCTGTCCAGTGAGTTTTGATTTTGTAGCTGGAGTACTTGTGGCATTCGCATCCTTCTCTTCGATTCCCATTCATTCACTCATTCGATTGGACAATAGCTAGCTAGCCTGCCCTGAAACACAAACTTACAATGCTTTAACAATGGACAATAACACTTTTTGTGGCAAAACATATTAGGCTTCTGAATATGCTCTGTATAAAGAATAACCCATGACAGTCAGTAAATTTTTGTTGCCATTGCCGTTTATCAGTTTTGGTAGGCCCACTAGGGGGTCGCGCTCCACACTTTGGGAACCACTGAATGAATCCATCTGAACTGCAGAGGAAGTGAAGCCACTATGTACACTGGGAAGGAGCCAAGCAATCCTCTACTGTCAACATGGCCACACTGGTGTTCAGACAGACCTCCTCACCCTTGCTGTTAGAGCTGTGTGTGTGTGTGTGTGTGTGTGTGTGTGTGTGTGTGTGTGTGTGTGTGTGTGTGTGTGTGTGTGTGTGTGTGTGTGTGTGTGTGTGTGTGTGTGTGTGTGTGTGTGTGTGTGTGTGTGTGTGTGTGTGTGTGTGTGTGTGTGTGTGTGTGTGTGTGTGTGTGTGTGTGTGTGTGTGTGTGTGTGTGTGTGTGTGTGTGTGTGTGTGTGTGTGTGTGTGTGTGTGTGTGTGTGTGTGTGTGTGTGCGTGCGTGCGTGTGTGTGTGTGTGCTGTTGGTATAGACTAAGAATAGAGAACACTGCTCAGTGCTGGTTGAGGTCAGAACAGGAAAACAAACAGATATCTTCTTTCTTTTCTCTCTTTTCTGTACAACATCTTTCTCTGCCCTTTCTTCTCTTCTCTCCTCTTCTTCCCATTCTGTTACAGGAGAGAATCTCTCCTCTTTGACCCGTCCTGTTATTGACCTCTCATTGACCTAAATGTTTTGGCGGTAGCTGTGCCTACCTAGGTGTTTTATGTTACAGCCAACTAAAACCTAGCTCATTGTTTAAGAGATCAACCTAAGATCTTGAGTATCTTCTGTAACCTAACATCGTTGACCTCTCGTTGACCCCTCATTGACCTCTCATTGACCCCACTCTCCTTCTCCTCTGATGCTGAGCTGTCCCCTCTCCGCGACCAACTCTCCTCACGCTTCCATTTCTTTTCAACCTCTCAGGGTAGCAGGTGAGATGACATCAGTGTCCTTGAGACCAAGTTGAAGATAAAGAAAGTTACTGAGATAATTACTGAGTCACGTCTAGGACAAGTTGTCCTAGTATATAAGCCTTGTGTACCATATGACATATATCAATAAGTAAATATATAATTAGTATGTAAGTCTTTATCAGGTATTAGCCTCTTAAACATCGTCGGGCCGTCACGCACACGTGCTCACATCGGGGCACTTTGCTCTCGTCTGCCGGCTCCGCGCTGCGTTTTTGCTGATCAACAAATACATTGTTGGAAAGATGAATTTCCCGCCTTTCGACCGTCACCCTACTCAACCTATTGCATGCTTCCAGTCTCGAGTTACAAGACGAAACATCCGACGAGCGTCATTTGACAAGACATTCGGTTAAGTGACCACGTCCAGTTTGGCGAAAATTATTGACCACCTTTGTAGACAATCAAATTCTGGAGCCTCGAAATCAATGACGGCCATTTTGGATAATTATGCCGAATTAACGCCGGTGCACACATTACAAAACCCTTTGACAGTGAGAATCACATTTATCTACTCTCTACCTTATAAATACAACATATTTTAGGATCATGAAGAAGATGGTTTTATTAATCATTCTCTGTAATACAAAAAAATCATGTGTAAAACACAAATTTCCCGTGGGATTGTTATCAACTTTGGACCTGTACTAGAACCATTATGTTTTCCAGCTCCTCTCAGCTGGAACTCAAAATCTGGCATCTGGCAACAAGTAAACAGAAATGTGAGTAGGCAAAACGTTTACTTCAGTGTGTTCAAACCTTTGTAACTCTATTTCATTAGCACTCAGAGTGATTCGTTTTTATTGTGGAAGAAAGTTCAGAATGTTTCCTTTCAAAAGAGACCAGACACATGCATGTATAATAATCGCAAATTACTTTGGGTATGCAATCGCCAAGCGTGTTATGCAAAACTAGACCCATTTTTGCCCGATGCTTAAGTAGTTTTAAACCCCTCATTGGTTTCTGCTACTTTTTATAAGCTATAATGACTTCCCTATCAGTAGCTCCAGAAGAACAACAACAGCTATTTATCATAACTTATCTATCAGCAGCTCCTTTTTATAAGCTTTTTATAATGACTTCCCTATCAATAGCTCCAGGTGAACAACAGCCATTTAAAGCATAAATAGTAGTGCAGCGTTGCAGAAAGAGCAAGCCTGCAGTCATCTGTGGAGAAGCACTTAAAGCCTCTTGAGGATCAGAGAAACCGCAGAGAATCAACTCATGAGGCTCAATGAGGAAATGAGAAAAAACAACTCAATAACAGACTGAGTACCACTTTCTGGAAGAGAAAATACTTAGAAGCTCCAGAGTTATCTAACATTTATGAGTGTGGTTGATAGCATAGGGATGATGTTAGAAAGCATAAGCAGGGTGCTAGGAAGCATACGAAACATGCTAGGAAGCATATGAAGGGTGATAGGAAGCATAGGAAGGGTGATAGAAGCATAGGAAGGGTGATAGGAAGCATAGGAAGGGTGATAGAAGCATAGGAAGGGTGATAGGAAGCATAGGGAGGATGTTAGAAAGCTTAAGGTGCTAGGAAGCATACGGAACATGCTAGGAAGCATAGGAAGGGTGATAGAAGCATAGGAAGGGTGATAGGAAGCATAGGGAGGATGGTATGGAGCATAGGAAGGATGATAGGAAGCATGTTAGAAAAAGGTTCCAATTATGAGGGGGCAGGGCTAATTTCAATGGATAAGGATGGGAATTAATTCATGCATAAATGTTTTTAATGCATAGGTATATCAATAACAATAGGTTCACTATGGTATCTCTATGTTGTAAACAGGGGCCAGAGAGCTGATTCCCTGAGGCTCTGAGCAGCGAACCTGTGTAGTATCGCCCTCTATGTAACTTCACCTTCATCAATTTGAATGGACAATGGAAATTCATTCAATAAAATACTTGTTATTGTTTACATTCAACAGACCTATGTTTTGACTACTTATATGTAGATATGTGCAATACGTCTGGCATATATGTGTACAGTTTGACCTAGTGCCCATCTCATATTGCAACGAAAAACTCCAATAAACAAAGTAAAAAAAAATAAAAATACTTGTCATTGATTTTTATAAAGATTGCCTGCTGTCAGGGCGGCTGAGTGGCGCAGCGGGCAAGACGCTCGCCACTAACGCAGGATATGCTGGTATCGAGCCCAGCTCTCTGCGTTGCTACCGGCTTAGCCGGTCATCATACTAACACAATTGGCAGTGTTAGAGGGTGGGAAAGCCGGTGGGTGAGGATTGGACGTTGTGGTCAGCGACTCCTACAGGTCGGTTGGGTGACGCCTGTACAGCAGAAACAGGAAGTATCGGGGGCAGCGTGAGCCTCCCACGCGTTACTCCTCGCCACTGAGTGTGAGGGTTCGGCGTGGTATAGAAGAGGAGACCCCACATGCAGGTAACACGAGCAGAGAGAGAAGAGACTGAGACGACGGAATGAAGTGAACAGGCTTTTACTTGCAGTTGCGACAAAGATACATGTTGCAAACGGTAGCCAAACAAAAGCGAACTGTACAACCCGAAAATAAACTCAGCAGTGCTGGAAAAATATGGACTAAGAGGAACGGACTCACGGGGAAACACTGGTGTCAAGGTGAGTACGTGACCGAACACAACTGTGGAGAAACAAAACAATACAATACAATGGCACGACAATGAATGTGAGGAACGGGCAGATCTAAATAGTGCCTGTGATACTAATTACTAATGAGTGCCAGCTGGTATAAGGCCAGGCATGGCCAAGACAGGTGAACACAGAATTAGTAAAGGAACTCACATCATAAAATAAAGCAAGTGTAAAGGAATATCTAAAAGGAAAAACATATGTAAAAGAACAACCCTTAAAGGAACATATGTAAAGATGTTAACACTATTAAAAACATGTATAAAGGGATGAGCCTTAAAGGAAACACAAGTAAAGTATTAACACTTACAGAAAACATATGTAAAAGAGATTAACCTTTAAAGGAACATGAAAAGGATACCTTAAAGGAAACATATGAAAAGGATAAACCTTTCAGGAAACATATGTAAAGATAAACCTTTTAAGGAAACATATGTAAAGATAAACCTTTTAAAACACAAGCTAAAACGCACCACACAACATGAACAGAGAAAACATAGCATTAATATTATCCAGCAGACCTAAGACTAAAAGCCTGATAAGGTCCAATTCTCCACTTGCACAACCTGAAAGTAGGCACTTCCGGCTGACTTCCGGTTGCGAATGGTACTTCCTGTCCCATCCAAATACATTGTTTTTAGCTACTTTCCTCCCGTTATTTAAACAACTTTGTCACAGAGAGGCAATGAAACGTTTGTATTATTATAGTATAGAATGTATTTAATAAGCAAACGTTTGTCAGCAGGGTTTTTGGGCTGTATTTCATGTAAAAACGTTTACTGTTAGTTTACTTGATCACGCTAATTAAGGCTAATGCTGGCTAACAGAAGCTAGCGCAAGAAACGACGCCGCAAAGTATTGTTTATAGTGCATTTCTTGCCACCTTATAGCATTTGTACATTTGTATGACAGTCTATAATGCTCCCGTGAGGTTTTTCCGGACGTTTTGGTAATGATTTTCACTATAAAATCATATTTCTAAATGACAGGAAGTTGATGAAAACTGGCCGGAATAGCTTTGAGCTAACGATCTTTGACGATGCATTCCATTATTTTTTTTTTTTTTGGTCTTTTTCCCCCTCCATTTTCCTCCGATTTTCTCCCATCCCAATGTTAGTCGTATGCCAATTCCCAGTCCCTTCCTGGTCGCTGCGCACTTACCCCCCACAGTCAGATCATCTGGGAGAGTGGAGGCTACCACGTGCTTCCTCCGACACACGTCCAGCCAATCACCGCTTCTTTTCACCTGGCAGCGCGGATTCTCATTGAGAGGGCGTAGCGTGTGGGAGGACCACACTATCCCCCTCACGTCCAATCCGCGCTTAGCAGGCGCCCCGACCGAACTGTAGGAGTCGCTGTTTACAACGACCCGGACCCACCCCGCCAGCTTCTCCCACCCTCTGATACAGCCAATCGTATCAGTGCAGACGGCCAGCCAAGCTGGTGACAACCCCGGAGCTGTGAGCTGGATTCGAACAGGCAAATCCAGCTCAGCTCCGGGGCTGGTGACGAACGCAATCTCCGCTCGGCCACCTAACTGCCCGATGCATTCCATTCTAAACGTAACGTTAGTTGTTCAAAACATTACCTGTCTATATAATTTGTTCCTCAACATTAGCTTCTAACTGTAGCAGGCTGCAGCTTGCTGGCTAACGTTAGCTTCTAACTGTAGCAGGCTGCAGCTTGCTGGCTAACGTTAGCTTCTAACTGTAGCAGGCTGCAGCTTGCTGGCTAACGTTAGCTTCTAACTGTAGCAGGCTGCAGCGTGCTGGCTAACGTTAGCTTCTAACTGTAGCAGGCTGCAGTTAGTTTACAAAACATTACCTGTCTATATAACGTTGAGGAACAAATTATATAGACAGGTAATGTTTTGAACAACTAACGTTACGTTTAGAATGGAATGCATCGGCAAAGATCGTTAGCTCAAAGCTATTCCGGCCAGTTTATCAACTTCCTGTCATTTAGAAATATGATTTTATAGTGAAAATCATTACCAAAACGTCCGGAAAAACCTCACGGGAGCATTATAGACTGTCATACAAATGTACAAATGCTATAAGGTGGCAAGAAATGTACTATAAACAATACTTTGCGGCGTCGTTTATTGCGCTAGCTTCTGTTAGCCAGCATTAGCCTTAATTAGCGTGAGCAAGTAAACTAACAGTAAACGTTTTTACATGAAATATAGCCCAAAAACCCTGCTGACAAACGTTTGCTTATTAAATACATTCTATACTATAATAATACAAACGTTTTATTGCCTCTCTGTGACGACAAAGTTGTTTAAATAACGGGAGAAAAGTAGCTAAAAACAATGTATTTGGATGGGACCGGAAGTACCATTCGCAACCGGAAGTCAGCCAGAAGTGCCTACTTTCAGGTTGTGCAAGTGGAGAATATCTGGAGCTGCTGCGTTTGGCCACCAGAGGGCGGCAGAAAACCACTGTTCATATTGTTCGTGCATGATTACTGGCTGGGACCATGACACTGAGAGTTCGAGCTGTCTGGTGAAAAGATGCGACAGGCTGCCTCCTCGTGTACCAGAGGGGACATGTGATGCAAGGCTTCTATCCTCACTACAGCCGACCAGTGGGAGGCATAGTCTAGCAACGTTCAAGACAGGGGAGGGAAGAATTGGAACTACGAAATTGGGATGGGAGAAAAATAGAAAAACAAGGAGAAAAAGTGGATACAAAAAAAAGATTGCCTGCTGTCAGCCTGTGTGCTCGGTTTCATCCTTGTAGTTGGTATTAGCTCCGGAGAGGTTTTCAACATAGGATAATGTAGGAAGTTTGACGTGTGGGTATCATGGACAGTGAGAGCTAGCATGGAGGGGGGTGGTTCTGGGATGCTGGAACTAACTGTTGAGCCTTCCTGAGGTGTCTTGGGCCTAACTTAACAAAACACAGGCAAAGCGAGATGCCCTTGATAACCCTGGTGATATGCTGCTCTCCCTGTCTATCTATCTACACTTGATAACCCTGGTGATATGCTGCTCTCACTGCCTATCTATCTACACTTGATAACCCTGGTGATATGCTGCTCTCACTGCCTATCTATCTACACTTGATAACCCTGGTGATATGCTGCTCTCACTGCCTATCTATCTACACTTGATAACCCTGGTGATATGCTGCTCTCACTGCCTATCTATCTACACTTGATAACCCTGGTGATATGCTGCTCTCACTGCCTATCTATCTACACTTGATAACCCTGGTGATATGCTGCTCTCACTGTCTATCTATCTACACTATATAACCCTGGTGATATGCTGCTCTCACTGTCTATCTATCTACACTTGATAACCCTGGTGATATGCTCCACACACACACACACACACACACACACACACACACACACACACACACACACACACACACACACACACACACACACACACACACACACACACACACACACACACACACACACACACACACACACAACCTACGGTTGAGGTCCGTAGGTTACTAATTACACCTGATGTACATCACATTATAAATGACCTTCTCTCTCTCTCCTCAATCCCTTCACCCTCTCTCCTTTCCTCCATCCCCTCCCACTCTCTTCCAGCCTCGATCACTTCTATCTCTATCCTCCAACCCTTCCCTCTCCCTCTCTCTCTCTCTCTCTCTCTCTCTCTCTCTCTCTCTCTCTCTCTCTCTCTCTCTCTCTCTCTCTCTCTCTCTCTATCTCTCTCTCTATCTCTCTCTCTATCTCTCTCACAGTGTTTTCCTATACGTTTTTACCCGCTGCTCTCTCATCTCTCCTCTTGAAGGAGGTGGATGTAAGTTATTGATCCCTTGTCTTTATCGTTTGATAACAATTTGTTGAGATTCACTGTAATATGTTGCTTAAAGCTACAGTCATTCTAGTGCATTCTCTCATATTGGAGACATGTCCTGTCACCCTTCCTGAGACGCTGGTAGAGGTCACTACATCAAAGTGTACCTGCATACAGCTGGACAATATTTACCTCAGTAATGACAAATTAAACCATAATACATTTTTACACACTAGTGCATAAATAGCATAATCTCTGTCAACATGGTTGTGATGTTTGTCTCCATGGTGTCGTCTCTAGGGAATATTGCACTCCGGTTACATATTGGTGCACGCACCGGAAAGGGAAGTAGTTAGGCTACTGCTCTGATGTGAACAGACACGTTTCCCCCGGCTCATGACTTGTTTGATTATTGTCATTTCGCCTATTAAAGCAAGTGAACAAATAGAATGTTGTTCTTATTTATAATCAAACAAATTAGCTCAGCCAAGTGAAGATCGCCAGCAAGAAGGAGGACACATGTACACGAACGGATCACGGAGACGGCAGCAAATAATGCCACCCGGGAATCTGTATATACACAAACAGATCACGGAGACGTCGGCAACTAACGCCACCCTGGAATCTGTATACAAACGGTGCCACCTGAAGGACAGAACTGGTAGATAAATCTACTTTGCTAATTTCGTCGAGCTACTGGGAATACAGTGCCAATGACGTCTGTGCAAGTTGAATGCTCTGTCGAGGGTTGTGAATATATGGCTGAACATGAGGAGGTAGCAGTGGTAGTGGCTATGCTAAACCTACACGCAACGGAACATACTGTACCCTCTGGGACGCCGAGGGCTAATACCAAAAGCTCAGGCGCCCCTCTATAGCGCTAGCCGGGACAGCAGAGACTTGGTCATACTTTATAACCCGCTGGGGTGAATATAAGAGGGGCACCAAACTCGTCGGGCCCGATGTTGTCACACAGCTTCTAGAGTGCTGCGAGGAGGATCTGAGGAAGGACCTCACTCGCTCGGCGGGGAGGAGCCTGGTGGACAGTGATGAGAGAGATGTCCTCGCGGCCATGAAGACGCTCGCCGTCCGCGCGGAGAATATCATGGTAGCCCGAGTGGCCCTGTCTAACATGCGACAGGGGCACGAGGAGCCCATCCGGTCGTTCCACGCCCGCTTGAAAGGGCAGGCGGACATGCAAATACGAGATGAACTGTACAGGGTGCGATCAAGTCAAAGACTTCACAGAGGAAATACTACGTGACGTGATCGCCCGCGGCATCGCGGACCAGGAAATACAGCTCGACTTGCTTGGTGAAAGGAACCAGAATATTCCGTTAAGGGACATGATAGAATACATCGAAGCAAAGGAGTCTGGAAAGCGATCAGCGTCGTGCCTACTCGACCCCCAGAGTACGGATATGGTCAGTAGCTCATACCATCGGGGGAAACAGCAGGATCTCCGCACCAGAGGGGCTACCAGGCCTGAGACACCGAAGGCCAAGCCTGAAGGAACGTGCGTTTACTGTGGTGGGATGGGCCATGGCAAAACGCCCCTGTGGCGCGCCAGGCGCGACGAGTGCCCCGGATATGGCAAGACGTGCCGGAAATGTGGCCGCCAAAACCACCTTGAGAAGGTCTGCCTGGGTGGTCGGTCGGACAAGCCCCCGTCCGAGAGGACAAACGAGGTGTCCGACGAGCAGACGGCAGCCTTTGTCGAGCTATGCACGCTCATCGTGGCCAGCACGGGCGACCAGCTACACACGCTCCCCCTCGCTCACCACCTATACGACGATATGTGTGATGAAGCGCACATCCAACCCGCAGCCCTACATTAACCTCTCCCTCACTGCCAAGCGTGAGGATTACAGAGCACTGGGCTTCGACCTCCCGAAACACACCCGCACGGTAACCCTGCCCGCCATGGCCAACACGGGGTGCCAGAGCTGCCTGATCGGGATAAAGGTAGCACAACGAATGGGCCTGAGTATGGAAGACCTCATTCCCGTGTCCATGACCATGAAGGCGGCGAACAACGAAGGCATTCGGATTCTCGGCGCCGCGGTGGTCAGATTCTCCGGTGACAGCAACGACGCTCGGAGGTTGGAGACGCGCCAAATCGCGTATGTTCAGCGAAACCCACCACACGCAGTCCCCATTCCACCAGGCGAGACGCGTGCCGAGCGGGAAACGGAAAACCGTGTTCGACGCGTGGAGCGGCTACCACAGCATCCCACTGCACAGAGATGGCCGCCACAAGACAACGTTCATCACTCCGTGGGGGCGCTACCGATACCTCTCGGCCCCGCAGGGGTACATGGCATCGGGGGATGGTTACTCACGACGGTACGACGAGGTGGTTGCGGACATTGGTAACAAAACCAAATGCGTGGATGACACACTGCTGTGGGCTGACACGATCGAGGAGAGTTACTTCCAGGCGATAGAATGGCTGGATGTGTGCGGCAGGAACGGAATCATCCTCAACCCGGAGAAGTTCGTCTTCGGCGCGTCCACGGTAGACTTTGCGGGCTTCACAATCACCATGGACAGTGTACGACCGTGCGGCCGCTACCTGGAGGAGATCCACGACTTTCCATGTCCACGCAACATCACTGACGTCAGATCATGGTTTGGGCTCGTCAACCAAGTGGCCTACGCCTTCAGTATGGCCAAATGTATGCTGCCGTTCCGGAAACTCCTGCAGAGCGGAGCGCGCTTCGAGTGGTCTCCGGAGTTGGAGGAGATATTCTGCGAGTCGAAGGACATGATTGTCCAGGAGATCGAGCCCGGTGTCCGCATCTTCGACAAGGCCGAAATGCCTTGCCACAGACTGGTCGAAGGAAGGCATCGGATTTTGGTTGTTTCAGAAGCACTGCCTGTGCACACCAGTTAGACCTTTCTGCTTCACCGACGGGTGGAAGATCACCCTAGTCGGCAGCAGGTTCACACACGCAGCGGAGTCCAGATATGCGCCTGTGGAGGGCGAGGCCCTCACGGTTGCAGACGCTCTAGACAAGGCGCGCTACTTCGTACTGGGCTGCGAGAACTTGATTGTGGCAGTTGATCACAAGCCGCTACTGAAACTCCTTGCGGACAGAGCACTTGACGACATACCTAACCCCCGCCTCAGGAACCTCAAGGAGAAGACCCTGCGGTATCGCTTCCGCATCGTCCATGTCCCGGGCATGAAGAACAAGGCGGCAGATGCCATGTCCCGCAGGCCGGTCGGCACCTCGCGGCCGTCACTCATGAACCTTCCAGACGACAGCGCCGCCGAGGTGACCCACCTCTCGCCCAGCACGCACACCGACGTGCTGTCTCTCCTGCGCCGAACTGACCCGGAGGACGACAGCGACATTGAGGATGGTGACCTGACGTGGTGCGCCGCGGGGCTGGAGTCATTACGGTCTGTGACATGGGATTGTGTCAGGGATGCCACTAGCAGCGACGGCGATATGCGCGCGTTGGAGGAGATGGTGGCTGATGGCTTTCCTGAGTCAAGGGTCGGGATGCCGGAGGCGATTCGCGGCTTCCACCAGTACCGTGAGGACAACACATCCACTGATGGGTTGGTCCTGTTAAAGGACAGGGTGATCATACCGCCTTCACTACGAGGTGAGGTACCGAGCGCCCTCCATGCTGCACACCAGGGCGTCTCAATGATGACGGCTCGCGCGGAATCCTCTGTGTTCTGGCCGGGCATGTCAGCCGACATCAGCGCCGCTCGGAACAGCTGCGAGCAGTGCCACCGGATGGCGCCCTCGCAACCTGGGGTCCCACCGACCCCGCCCATCCCCGCCGTTTACCCATTCCAGGCGGTGTGTTCTGACTTTTTCATGCACAGGGGGGTACACTACCTCGTGACGGTGGACCGTTACTCGAACTGGCCGATTGTCTCAAGGACATCAGGTGGCGCTCCCGACCTCATATGCCACTTACGTCGCGCCTTTGCGACATACGGGACGCCTGAAGAGCTCTCGTCAGACGGGGGGCCTGAGTTCACCTCTGCCGAGACCAGGTCTTTCCTGCGAAGATGGGGCGTCCACCACCGCCTTTCATCAGTGGCGTTCCCCCACAGCAACTGCCGTGCGGAGATTGGGGTGAAGACCATGAAACGGCTGATCACCGACAACACTGGCCCGAAGGGCGACCTCGACACCGATGCTGAGCAGAGGGCGATTCTGCAACACCGCAATACGCCTGACCCAGACACGAAGATTTCCCCGGCCATGTGCGTGTTCGGCCGCCCGATACGTGATTTCATCCCGATTGCCCCCGGAAAGTACAGGCCGCATGAGACTTGGTGCGAGACGCTGACAGCGAGGGAGGAGGCCCTCTGCAAACGCCACATCCGCACAGCGAGCACCTGGGCAGAGCACACTAAACGCCTCCCTCCGCTCGTAGTGGGGGACTTGGTCCGTGTGCAGAACCAGACAGGGCTCCACCCCAACAAGTGGGACAGGACAGGCTGCGTCGTGGAGGTGCGTCAGCACGATCAGTATGTGGTCAAGATTGACGGCTCCGGCAGGGTCACGCTTCGGAACAGGAGATTCCTGTGCAAGTTCTACCCGGTTTGCGATGACCGGCTTCCGCCCCGATCGATCTATGATGATCTGCCAGTCCGCGTCGCCGCGCCAGCGCCCGTCGTCATTCCTCTGCTGCCTGGCCTCACACGCAGCTCTGGGTTGCCCGTGACGGGGGGCCTCGGTCCGGCCTGCCACCTACACCGCCGTCGGCAAGCTCTCCTCAGCGCTGGACACGGCCTGCCTCTGCCCCGCCGGTGACACCGGCTCGGGACCCGCTGCCGGCCCCCGTGGCCCCGGTGGCTCTGTCTCCGCCGGACTTTGTCGCGTCGCCGCCGCCGCTGGCATTGGGATTACGCTGGTCTGCCAGGGCGACCTGCGTGCCCGCCTGGCACAGTGACTTTTCTATGGACTGACTTTACATGGATGGTGCTCATATTGTATGCTATACTTGTTGGTTCGCAACTGGTGCACTTGACTCTGCTGTTTACTGTTTGCTGTTGCAATGTTACTATTCTAGGATTGTTTTATTTTAGCCTTTATTGTAGTCGTGTTAAAGACTCGGGAGGAGATAGGGAATATTGCACTCCGGTTACATATTGGTGCACGCACCGGAAAGGGAAGTAGTTAGGCTAGTTAGTAGTTCTTCTCTCATTTAACAGGTCGGTCGGCGCCCGAGCGCCCCCAGTGGCCAGCCGCCACTGCCCATGTGCATGTTGTGCATGTTGAAGGACCTGGGTCTCCTCAGAACAGCCTTTCCTGTGTTGTCCGACCAGTCAATTTTTTTTATCCACTTTTTCTCCCATTTTTTTCTATTTTTCTCCCATCCCAATTTTTCATATCGTCCAATTCAACCCTCCCCTGTCTTCGAACGTTGTTTCTTGCCTCCCACAAGCCGGCTGCAATGTGATCTAAGTCATACATAGCACGAGTCCCCTCCGATACTCGAGGTAACAGCCGTCGCATCTTTTCACCTGCGAGGCTCGATCTTTCAGCGTCGGGGGTCCGGGCTTTGGAGGGGTCCCGCCCCCATCGCTTCTTGATTCTACTGCGCAGGCGCACCAACCGACTTGTCGGAGTCGCTGTCCACAACGCCCGATCCCCACCCTTCAGTTTCCCTCCCCGTAATACGGCCAATGTGTATTACTGTGGACGACCAGCTAAACTGAAAGCATTCGTTGCGAGCGCCTTGCCCACTGCGCCACATAGCCGCCCATCGACCAGTCCAGTTTATTGTACTCCCAGGCAGTCGCGGACTGGGACCATAATTCCTACCGGGAATTTGACTCAGGCAGGCCAGGTCAGGCCAGGCCCATACCCATTCCCCCCCCCCCCCCCCCCCCCCGGGAAAAAAACTGCGTTGTATCACGTGGTGGCACTGTAGAGGCTGTATACACTAGTATAAATGCGACCTTCAGCACCATGGACAGCGACGCTGTCACAAAACGGACCATACAAGTTGTATACACTACAACTACACCAAAGTGTAGAATAACTACTTTCTATATTATATAATACGAAAGTGTCCTTTATAGAAGTTTACCGGTGCAGTTACATTACATTTCTCTACTTCACTGGCGCTCTCTGTGATCTAGTCGATTCATTATAGTATCACTCACCCTCGCGCTGCTGCCATTGACGCGTTCCTTATACATCTCCGCAGCTTCAATATCAGCATCCAAATCATCCATCAGACTTATAGCTGTTCTATTTCACGGTCAGGTTCAAGTTCAAGTTCAAGTTCTTTAATAGTTGTCATACAGAAGTACAGAATACTTTCATACAAAATGCTTCTTACTGTTACGCTCCAGAGACTGTGCTAGACAAGATAGTATCAAATAACATAATATAGCATGTAATTTAGAAGAAGAAAAATGAGGTCACAGTGTTCGGTATAGACATATGTACAATGTTCTGAGTTACCATATAATATACAATACTATGCAGTGTACTAATGTACAGTACTATCTAGTGCAAAGCAGAAATGGGATGAGGTACAATTTTAGGTACAATTTACAGTAAGGTGTACGAGTTGTAGTGCAATCCTTCATCAATAAATATAAAGTGTGGGGAGTGGGTGCTACAGTGTGTTTGTTTAAAGTGGTAAAGTGGTAAAGTTCCAACAAACTGTCTTCTTTAGCTCCCAGCAGTACATCCAATAAAGTGATCGAGGGGTCAACATCCGGAGTTTCCACGTCAATTTCAATGTCCATCTGATTCAAAACTTGTGTAGTAACACCTCTGATTGCACCCCGCTTTCGTCTCATTCTTTCAATCTTAGTCCGACGTTTGTCTTCACCCATTCTAGAGCGATCCAAAACGTTCATATCTCCCGGGTTTCGGCAGAGGCCAAAGCAACCACTTCGAAGCAGAGAATATTATGTACAAGGCAGAAGAGCCCTTCGGAGCTAAACCAATCAGAGAGGGTCTTCGCTGTACGCGGGCTAGCCAATCAGAGAGCGTCTTCGCAAACTGCGGCTATGAAAAAAATCACGCTGTAGTCCAAAAAAATCACGCATTCCTCCCTGCTTGCCTGAACTTATATATGCGCAAATAGAAACATGTATACCGACCTGGCCTGCTTCGGAGTTCAGTGGCCTGACTGCAGGCACAAACAAACAAATAAAAAAAAAAAAAAAGCATTTGCCAGTCTGCCAGGCCACCGGGAAAACTCCCGGTGGTCCCGTTGGCCAGTCCGCTAGTGCTCCCAGGAACTTGTAGGTCTCCACCATCTACACCTCCTCCCCTCAGATAGTGATGGGAGTTGGGCGGACCTCTTCTTGCCGCGCCTAGTCCACCACCAGCTCCTTGTTCTTTTTTCTTTTTTACTTAATTTTTTCTTTTCATTTTTGATTTACAAACATACAGGTACAAAATACACAGACAAAATTTACAATACTATTAAGCAGACAAACAATAAAGAAAAAATTATAATATCAAAAAGAAAACTGAAATAAAAGTCAGGGTGTGACATGGGTTCATTCATTGGTAATTTCTATCTTTACATTTTTTATTTACATTTCAATTTATTTTCTTGTTTCCTTTTCATCCTTCTGTGATGTCATTCCTTCTCTTCCTATATTCCTCCCACTTTTCCCATTTTTACTCAAATTTCTCCTCTTGCAGCATCAGCATATGCGTGATTCTCTCCATTTCCTGTATCCCCTCTATTATCTCTCCATTGTTCCTTCCTCGGTGCTTCTACCCTGTACCACAGCTTAGTCAGTGCTTTCTTGGCTGCTACTAATAGTATCTTAATAAAATATTTGTCTTCTCCCTGAATGTCTTTCTGTGACAAGTTCCCTAGGTATAGTACTAGACCTGTCTGGGGTATTTCATATCCTACTATTTCATTTATTATCTCTCCTATCTCTTCCCAATAGTTCTTATTTTCTGACATCCCCAGAATATGTGTGTGTGGTTCGCTACTTCTTGTCCACATTTTCTCCAACATGGTTTATGTGCTGGTGTGTAATTGCCCTGTATTTCTGGTGTTATAAAGAATCTAATTATGTTTTTCCACCCCAACTACCTCCATATCCTTGATCCTGTGGTTGATTGTTGTATCTTGCATGTGTTATACCATTCCTCCTCTGTTATCTCTATTTCTAACTCTTTCTCCCACTTTTCTTTAACATACAAGGTTGTAATTCCCTTACTGTCCATTATTGCCTGATATAGTGCTGATATAACCCTCCCCTTCCTTCCTTCATATGATTTTACCATTATCCTAATCACCCCATTCTGTTCTTTGTCTCTGTCTTGTTTTATTTCTTTGTTATAGTAATCTCTAATCTGTAAATATCTAAAGTGGTCTCTATTCTCTAGTCTGAATCTTTCTTTATATTTTTGTAGAGTCTCTCCATATATCCATGATTCCTAATTCTGCCATTTGTATATTCATATATTTGCTAATGTTTGTCCACCATTTCTTTGTGCTTGTCGTGTCTATGTTATAGTTCAGTACTACATTAAAATCACCTGTACAGATTAGGACCCCTTCCCCTTCCATCGCTATGATATCAAAGATTGTTTCAAATAGATATTTCTCACTTTCTGGTGGAGCATACACATGGTGGAAGGTCAAATGGTAGTGTTACCATTTGACCTTCCATTTTCTCCTTGACCATCCATTACATACCTCCCCTCTTTATCCCTTATTTCCCTGATAATTTCAAACTTCACTGTGTTCTTAATTAGTATAGCTACTCCTCTTCTAAGGTTCTGTTTAAAAGAACTATAAAACAGATTTTCATACCCGAATCTCTTCAGCTTTTCATGTTCTTGTGATATTACATGTGTTTCTTGTAAGAAGATAACCTGCGCCTCTTCTTTCTTAAGTTTCATCATCACCTTACTCATTTTGATCGGACTATTCATACCATTAACATTCAACGACATAATTTTGATACCCTTAACTTGTGTCATATTTTTTTTCCAAATGTTCTCCCGTTCTACCCATGTCACATAAAATAATATTTGTGGTTGTAGCCACTGCTATCCCTGTCTGATTTGCATACATATAACCATAATAAACATTAACATCAACATTAACACTTGGAACTTCCATGGTAGTTGAGGGACTCAGTCGTATCCCTCTTTCCCCCGCTGGCGGGTGGGGAGTAGTGGCTCTCCTAGTGAAAGGTCTCCCCCTAGTGGCAAAAGAAATTGCACTATACATGTCCAGTTCGTTCTGTGTGCGAGCTCCGAGCTCCCGGTCATAAGCTCTGCATTAGTCACTTTCATGTTCCCGTCTATTTGTATTATGTGTCACGTGTAATCCTGTGGTTCTTTCATGTCTGCCTCAATATATCTCTTGAATCTCCATGTCCTTTTTTTATAACTTTTGGTATAATTATCTCGTATGTACTTTACCATCTTCTCATTGCATAAGTCCTTTTCAGGTTTACATTTACTTGTATTGTGTGTCACATGTATACCAGTCTAATGTGTAGGGCTGAGGGGGGGGGGGGGGGGAATAATAATACAATTTTATTTTTTTTATTTATTTTTTTATCTTATGTTGTGGGACTTGTACAGCATTTGGTAAACTTTGTTGTTTTTAAATGTGCTCTATAAATAAAGTGGATTGGATTAATTAATTAAGTAGCCCCTTTCGTGACTGTGACGCAGCCAACAAGGTTTCATTCGGCTGCCCTGCCTGGGTGCAGTGGGGCTGCTCTCACAGCCAACGACATGACATTACATAATTATGTTGCAACCCTTGTCTATCAAGCAAACAATTATATAAATATTTATATGTAGTTGATAGAGACAAAGGCAGAATTCGACTTAATTAAGCACGTTTTATTAAGACATATTTTTATATGGGTCGGGACACTTTAAAAAAGCAGCACAATGAACACAAATCTGTCCGACATAGTCTTAAATAACAAACGGCATTGCTTCGCTTCTTCGTCGACATGTCTGCTGCACATGTCCTTGTTGTTTTCAACACATATAATCTCCACGTGCTTGTTGTAGAGAGGTGGAGTCGAGGCGCCGCTTACTTTCGTTTCATTGGAATGGAGGCGGGAAATTTTATTATTTATTTATTTAAAAAAATTACTTCGATTTATTTATTTTTGTTCGAAGCTTGTGCCATCGAACGAAGCTTCGAAACTTCGAAGTATTTAAGACAGCCCTACTAATGTGTATTGTACTTATCCTTCCTTGGATTACCGTGTCCCCTCTCGTCTCCTCTCTGTTCCCCTTCTCTGTGTCTTTTCGTCTTTCTTCTCAGTTGTTCCGCTTTGAATCGGTTCAGATCTCCTTCACCTTCCCGTCCTCCTCTCCTCTTCCTTATCCCTCGACCCTGGTCCATCTCCTCGCCTTCTCCAACCTCTGCATCAGCGTCAGTCTCTCTTCTTCTCCTCCCAGCACCCTTCCCTTCTCTCAGTCCCCATATTCGTATATTATTTCTCCTCGACCTCCCTTCCAAGTCTGTTAGCTTTTCTCTGTTGTTCGAGCGTCGCCTTTAGAATTTCTTGTATTTCTGTATTCCTTTCCTCCGTTTCAGATGTAATTTCTTCTAGCATCCTTATGTCTTCAAGTCAAGTCAAGTCAAGAGTTTTATTTGTCACGGCATACAAGTATACAGTGAAATGCGGGGGGTCTTGCCCGCAACGATTGTGCATAGTACAGTAATACAATAATACAATAATAAGAATCCAAGGGATGAGAATGCGACATTTGTGCAATAATACAAGTCATAAGAGTAAGACATGGGTATATGTACATGAGTTTTTCAAAAGCATGGTAAGACATGCTAGGTCCTGTGATAGTACAATACACTGTTAGCTACGGATGGGGCACTGGGTCTTATGTACACTACTATACAATGCTATACTATACAATCTACAGTTATACTATGTGTCCTTATGCTAGCTTGCTATCCATATATTTACTATACAATAACCACTCCTGTTCTTGTTTTTAAAGTGACCTTTCATTGTGTAAAGTGACCATAGTGTGAGCGTGTGCAGCATATGTGTGTGTGTGTGTGTTCATGTTAAAGTGACTGCTAGTGTGTGAGCGTGTACAGTGTGTGTGTTGTGTGTGTGCTCATGTGTGCTTGTGTGTGGAGAGTTCAGTGTTCAAGACTCTGATGGCCTGGGGGAAGAAGCTGAGCCGAAGTCTCTCTGTCCTAGTTGCTGGTGTTCGCAGGTGTTTGCCTGACTGCAGCAGCTTGAACAGGCTGTTGTTGGGGTGGTGAGGGTCTTTCATTATCCTGCAGGCTCTGGATTTGCACCTCTTGTTATATAAGACCTGCAGGGGTGGTAGTGCAATACCTGTAGTATGCTCAGCTGAGCGTACCACTCTCTGTAGGGCCTTCTTGTCCTGTGCCCTGCTGTTTCCATACCAGGCAGTGATGTTTCCAGTCAAGATGCTCTCTACAGCTCCAGAGTAGAAGGACTGGAGTATCTTCCCCGATACTCTGAACTTCCTTAACTGTATCAGGTGGTAGAGGCACTGCTTCGCCTTATTTACGACTGAGTCCATGTGTGTTGTCCATGTCAGGTCCTCTGAGATGTGGACCCCCAGGTACTTGAATCTGCTCACCCTGTCCACGGTAGCCCCGTTTATCCTTAGTGGTGTGTGTGTCCCCTGCTGTGTTCTCCTAAAATCCACGATCAGCTCCTTGGTTTTACCAATGTTCAGGAGCAGGCTGTTGTCCTGGCACCAGCGGTCCAGTACCTCAACCTTCTCATCGTTGTCAGAGATGAGCCCCACCACCACGGTGTCGTCCGCAAACTTCACTATGGAGTTGGAGCTGAACTTGGCCACACAATCATGTGTGTATAGTGAGTACAGCAGGGGGCTCAGGACACAGCCCTGGGGGGACCCGATACTCAGGGTGATGGTGTTGGAGGTCTGACCCCCCACCCTGACCGCCTGGGGCCTTTCACTCAGAAAGTCCAGTATCCAGGCGCTCAGAGCGGAGCTCAGACCCAGCTCGATCAGCTTGTCTTTCTCTTGTTCCTGTAGTTTTCCATCAATTGTCTCGAGTCTCTTATTTATTTCTTCTCTGAGCTCGTCCTGACCCTTCTTTAATTCTTCCCTGAGTCTGTCGATGTTGCTCTGGATGTTCTGCGTGTTAGCTTGGTTAGCTATTGCGCTATCTTGTATGCTAGTCTGTATGCTAGCTTGTAGCTCCGCTACCCAGGTGGGCATCCATCGCCCTGCGTCATGCTAGCTTGAATTACCTCCTGCGCCACCTCCTCGTGTCGATAACTTTCCTCCGGTGTTTGTACTTCTTCTGGGGTCGCTTTTCTCTAGCTTTTTCTCGTGTTCATCCTTCCCTTTCTCTTATATCCTTGAATTATCACTTTTTATTTTGTTTTAGATAGTTTTACTTCCTTTTTTCGATATTATTTGACCGGGAGCTCTTTTCTATGGTCTATCTCAAACTGGAAGTCCATAAATTACTGTTTCAACAGTTCAAAGCCCTCCCAAACCTTTGTGCAGTATCCATAGTTCAAAACATGACAGTCTTCTCTTCTGCCTGACACCACAAATGATAGGTGATGGTAGGTGATTATAGGTAATGGTAGGTGATGGTAGGTGATGATAATAATAATAATAATAATAATAATAATAATAATAATAATAATAATAATAATAATAATAATAATAATAATAATAATAATAATAATAATAATAATAATAATAATAATAATAATAATAATAATAATAATAATAATAATAATAATAATAATAATAATAATAATAATAATAATAATAATAATAATAATAAACTTTATTTGTATAGCACCTTTCATACAGAAACTGCAGCTCAAAGTGCTTCACAACAGAAAAAAGACAGGCATAAAATGAGCACATAAAGTGCAGACATATAAAATCACAGTTTTTCACATTACGATCTAACATCCCAAGAGGCCACCTAGTTTATGGTTTGATTCAGTTTTAAATAGACAATAATAAAAGGAGCAAGATAAAATAGACAGAGTAAAATAGTGCAATAGTGCAGTGCAATAAAATTGTAGAATAGAATAGATTAAAAAAAATATATATTTTACAGTGCAATAAAATAGTTCTGGATTACTGTTCAACAGTTCAAAGTCGTACAATGGTAAAACTGTTCTGAATTACTGTTTCAACAGTTCAAAGCCGTCCCAAACCTTTGTTCGGTATCCATAGTTCAAAACATGACAGTCTTCTCCTCTGCCTGACACCACAAATGATAGGTGATGGTAGGTAATGGCAGTGGCGGCTCGCCACTAGGGGCGCAAGGGCGCCGACCCACCTGCTGGCCAGCTGCTGTTAAATCAGAGAAGAAGAAATTAAACTTTTTCGTTTTTGTGTTTTATAGCCCTATAAATAATATAAACATGTTTAAAATGAATAATATTTACTCATTTTAAGTATGTTTGTATTTCCAATGCACAATATAACGTTATTATCTAAATAAAAAAAACATCGTTTTCATGAGCAGGAAGTGACGTTTTTTTTTTATTTTTTCGTATTTCTCGCCCGGGCTAGAAGCGATAGTGCTCTGAGTGCGCGTCACAGTTTGATCGCTGTCTCCGTCACAGCCAATCAGTGCATAACGCGTTGTGCGTTGAAATGTGACTATTATGTTGGAATCCGAGCGCGATTTGAAGCGGTCTAGGCAGCAGGTGAACTTCCGTGAAGAATTTCCATAGCCGCATTTTCGTGGAGACGCTCTCTGATTGGCCGACGCGATGCCAGTTTTTTTCCATAGCCGCATTTCTCGGGTTGGATCACAGCAACAGCAGTTCAGTCGACTCGTCAACAACAGCAACTACAGTTCACAATAGAGAAAAAGAAAAGACGCCTTTGGTTTATTCAAGGACTGAGTATTTTCATTTCGATTTATAGTTAGCTAAAGCTACCACCATGGAATTGGATAATTCTGTTAAATCCATCAAATCAACACCGTTTGAAAGACGGACAAATCATTGGCCGAATCCAATTTCTAGGTTATTATTCCTAGGTTGGTCGGTGGAGATAGTGTTGTTGTGAGAATGATGCAGGCAGCTGTTTGTCTTAGACGAGCGTACCGTGACTGCAAGTTCTTTAGACTGTTAAGCTTAGGCACTCTTTCAAAGTTGGTTAAGGTTAGAGTTTGTCTTAGAGCATGGCGATAGAACACCAGGTAGTTTGCAGGCTGTTCGAGGCGGAAATGGACAAAGACACAGCTCTTCACTCACACAGCTTGTTGGCTAACAACAAGCTATATGGATGCGGACAATGGATGGACATCAACACAGGCTGGATGGACAATGCCATGGAGTGGATATACTTTATCAACAAGCCAACAACAAGGTAGATTAGCGATCTTAACTCTAGTTTAATACATGATACGTTGTCTACTGATGCCGCATAACGTTGTAACGTTACAGCTACTGCTAGCTGTTAGCTCCCTTCTTAGCTGGCCACTTTTATAATTACTTCATGGAAACGGAGTAACGTTAACGTTTAAACGTTATGTCGAGGTCATACAATACTACAGTCGACATAAGGTTAACGTTACCCCGTTTCCATGAAGTGTTTAAATAGCAGCAATCTTGTTGAAAATGTAACTTTACTAAAATTCTCTCTCTCTCTCTCTCTCTCTCTCGCTCTCGCTCTCTCTCTCTCTCTCTAATTTCGCCGCATGTGGGACATAACCACTCAGACAATGAATGGTAACTTGTTTAAAATAACGAGCTTTACAAATGTGTTTATTATTGAATGGATCTGACATCATCTGAGAGAGAGAGAGAGAGCGAGAGAGAGAGAGAGAGAGAGCGAGAGAGAGAGAGAGAGCTGTGCGTGTTTGTGTTGGGCTTTTTTTACCAAACATTTGCTAAATGTTTGGTATAGCGCCCCTAGTGGCGAAGTACCCAGCGGCCGCCACTGGGTAATGGTAGGTGATGGTAGGTGACTAGGTGATAATGGGTAATGGTAGGTGCATGACACATGTGCCTGTAGCTTCAGGGGCGAGGCTCTTCATTTCTATATCATTTCTGGACACATCACTTCAGTGCTATCAGTCCTCCAATATTACTACTGTTATTTATATCTGCATTGAATATATAATAATATTAATATTGTATTTGCCGCCTACTCTATACATAACCTGTATTTGGCTGTGTCCCAGTTTCAGTGCATGTAGCAATTGACCCTCATTAATTCAGTTCAGAGAGTAGTAGTTCATCGCTTGACATATTTCTATTTCATTATGCAGCAATTGCAAAGTAATTATCACTTAATTCTCTTTCATCAACTCACCATAACAGACACTGAACCATATTTATTTGAGCCAGAGTAAGCTGTCGATGAGCCGGGAAGAGGAAAGGGTTTGAAAATGAGCTGGGCCAGGGGCAGTGACAAGATACTAACGCAGCTAAGCTAGTTTGTACTGAACACTAAACAGATCCTTGCGCAGCTAAGCTAGTTTGTACTGAACACTAAACAGATCCTAATGCAGCTAAGCTCGTTTTTAACGAACACTAAACAGATCCTAATGCAGCTAAGCTAGTTTGTACTGAACACTAAACAGATCCTAATGCAGCTAAGCTAGTTTGTACTGAACACTAAACAGATCCTAATGCAGCTAAGCTAGTTTGTACTGAACACTAAACAGATCCTAATGCAGCTAAGCTCGTTTTAACGAACACTAAACAGATCCTTTGTATACAAAGCCAGATACAAACTAATCCCAGGCAACATTACAAAATGGTTCAGAGACAGGGAAGGAGAATATAACTTAAGAGGGAGAGGGAATCTTAAACAACCAATGGTACACACCACGCTGAAAAGCATGTGCATATCGGTGTGTGGAGTGAAGTTGTGGAATAATTTACATGAATACATCAAACGGAGTAAACATGTGGCACAATTTAAAAAGCAGCTAAAAAGATACACATTAGAGAAATACAGAAATGAGTAATGAGGATAAACAAAGTTCCAGATCACGCGATTCAACCAGCGGATCACTTCTTTATCCATAGAAAGGATCGGTCATCATCAGAGTCCGGTAAACAACGTGGAGGGGGTATTGCCTTCATGTTTAACAAAAATTGGAGTGACCCAACGAACGTGAAGGAACTATCCAACCACTGCTCCCCAGAACTGGAATATATAACCATCAAGTGTCGTCCTTTCTTCCTCCCGAGGGAGTTAACGGCGATCGTCCTGGTCGGAGTGTATATTCCACCGCAAGCTGAAGCCAGCAACAAGGTTGCGCTCTCCAGACTACACGACGAGGTAAACAGAATCCAAGAGGCGAATGTTAACGCCGCCATTTTAGTTCTGGGAGATTTCAATAGCGCCAATCTGAGAAAGGTATTGCCCGACTTCTATCAGCATGTGACTTGCAACACCAGAGGCGGTAACATCCTAGATCACTGTTACACGCAATTTAAAGGTGGCTACAAGGCTCATTCTGATAGTGGCTTCGGTAAGTCAGATCACGCATCAATTTTTCTTACACCGAAGTACAGACAGAAAATTAAAAGTACTCCCGTAGTCTCGCGAGAGGTGCAGAAATGGGATGTGACGTCAGAGGATACGATCCGGTCAGTGTTTCACAACACAGACTGGAATGTGTTCCGCGACACAGATAACATTAATGCCTACACGGAGACAGTGCTGGACTATGTTTGTACTAGGGTGAAAGAAACAATCCCCACTACCAAAATGAAAGTTTACCCAAATCAAAAACCCTGGGTAGACAAATCCGTCCGTGAAGCTCTGAGAGAGCGCACCAAAGCATACAACGACGGCCTAGAGGCAGGCAACATGAATGACCACAAGGTGGCGCGATACAACGTAAGGAGGACTGTGTCAGAGGCCAAACGACGCTACAGGGATAAAATTGAACTCCAGTTTGAACAAGCTGACTCTAGAGCTATGTGGCAGGGGCTCAAAACGATGACAGACTACAAAGGCGCCTCCCTCAAACTGAACAGTGACATCTCCTTAGCAAATGACCTCAATACCTTCTATGCGAGGTTTGATGCTGGTAATAACAACACCAGCTCACAAGCCTCGGCAATGGGGGGGGGGGGGTCGGCTGCTGATGGAGGCGC
Source organism: Notolepis coatsorum (assembly GCF_963971535.1). Classification (NCBI taxonomy): domain Eukaryota; kingdom Metazoa; phylum Chordata; class Actinopteri; order Aulopiformes; family Paralepididae; genus Notolepis; species Notolepis coatsorum. The sequence goes on along the minus strand of NC_140180.1, from coordinate 85,757,713 downwards.
AGTGTTCAGGGTAACAGAGCATGAGGTGAGGCGGACCTTTAAAAAAGTGAATATCAGGAAGGCAGCAGGTCCAGACGGCATCCCCGGCCGCGTCCTAAAAGTCTGTGCCGACCAACTGGCCCCAGTATTCACTGACATATTTAACCTGTCCTTAGAACAGGCTGTCATCCCCACCTGCCTGAAGAAGTCCACTATTATCCCTGTACCCAAAAAATCCAAGCCTGCTTGCCTCAACGACTACCGCCCTGTAGCTCTCACCTCCATAGCCATGAAGTGCTTCGAGAAGCTAGTAAAGGGCTACATCTGCTCCTCCCTCCCCATCAACATGGACCCCCTGCAATTTGCATACCGCCCCAACAGGTCCACGGAGGACGCCATATCCCATGTGCTGCACACAGCAGCATCACACCTGGACAAGAGGCAGGGGAACTATGTGAGAATGCTATTCATCGACTACAGCTCGGCATTCAATACCATAGTCCCCTCCATACTCATAGCCAAGCTCAGGGACCTGGGCTTGGGCTATGACCTCTGCCAGTGGGTCTTGGACTTCCTGACTGGCAGACCCCAGGTGGTGAGAGCAGGCAACTGCACCTCCTCATCCATCACCCTCAACATAGGGGCCCCCCAGGGCTGTGTTCTGAGTCCCCTCCTCTACTCCCTGTACACACACGACTGTGTGGCTCAGCGGAGTAGCAATACAATCGTCAAATTTGCTGACGACACAGTGGTGGTGGGCCTGATCTCTGCCAACGACGAGAGGGCCTACCTGGAAGAGGTCAAGGTCCTGGCGGGATGGTGCCAGGAAAACAGCCTCTCCCTGAACGTCAGCAAAACAAAGGAGATGATTGTGGACTTCAGGAGGTCGGGGGTCAAGGACTACAGCCCCCTCAGCATCGACGGGGCACCGGTTGAGAGAGTCAACAGCTTCAAGTATCTCGGAGCCTACATATCCGAGGACTTGACATGGACCACACACATTAACAGTGTGGTGAAGAAGGCACGACAACGCCTCTACTTCCTCAGGCGCCTAAGGAAGTTCCAAGTCAGCCAGAAGATCCTTAAGAACTTCTACTCATGTACAATAGAGAGCATCTTGACCGGCAACATCACCTCCTGGTTTGGGAATAGCACTGCAAAAGACCAAAGCAGACTACAAAGAGTGACACGTTCAGCCGAACGCACAATTGGAGGGGGGCTCCCCACCCTCCAGAACATTTACTACAAGCGTTGCAAGGGGAAGGCTAAGAGAATTATTAAGGACTCGAGCCACCCGAACAACTGCCTCTTTGAACTGCTGCCGTCAGGCAAGCGATACAGGAGTCTCAAGGCGAGCACAGAAAGACTCAGAAGTAGCTTCTATCCCCAGGCCATCAGGCTGCTAAACGAACAATGAATGAACACTACACAACAACAACCACCAAACACACATAGCACACACATCCACACGCACACACTCACTTTAAACAAACACACTGTAGCACCCACTCCACACACTTTATAGCACACACCCACTTTAAACAAACACACTGTAGCACCCACTCCCCACACTTTATATTTATGGATGAAGGATTGCACTACAACTCGTACACCTTACTGTAAATTGTACCTAAAATTGTACCTCATCCCATTTCTGCTTTGCACTAGATAGTACTGTACATTAGTACACTGCATAGTATTGTGTATTGTATATTATATGGTAACTCAGAACATTGTACATATGTCTATACCGAACACTGTGACCTCATTTTCTTCTTCTAAATTCATGCTATATTATGTTATTATGTTATTTGATACTATCTTGTCTAGCACAGTCTCTGGAGCGTAACAGTAAGAAGCATTTTGTATGAAAGTATTCTGTACTTCTGTATGACAACTATTAAAGAACTTGAACTTGAACTTGAACTATGCTATATTGTGTTATGTAGTGCTGTACTATATTCACTGCTGTCAAGTGAATCAATTTTTTTTTGTTTTTATATAAGTAAAAGTATATTCTATATTGCAATATACTAAATTATGTTATATATAGTAAAATTAATGGAAGAACAATTATAAATGTAAGGGGGTATGGATCAATAAGCTTAGCTTCCCTCTACTCCTTTTTTGGACATGTCTGCTAACCAAACACATTGCTCTTGACCTTTTGTTTATAATTCCTTTTTTTTTTATGTTTTTTTTAATGTTTTTTAATTTGTTGTTATGATTGTTTGGTTTGACGGAACAAGATACCGTGATTTGTTTGGAGGAAATGGAGAATTACATGTTCAAAAATAAACTTTTCATTAATTCATTCATTCAATGCAGCTAAGCTAGTTTGTACTGAACACTAACAGATCCTAATGCAGCTAAACTAGTTTGTACTGAACACTAAACAGATCCTAATGTGGCTAAGCTTGTTTTTAACTAACACTAAACAGATTCACACAGCTAAACTAGTTTGTACCAAACATTAAACAGATCCTGTTGTTGGCTGACTCTCAGTGCACTTTGTGTGCTCTGAGGGCCACTGGCACTTATATGCACATGTTCTGGGAATGCCCACCGGTGGCTCGTTTTTGGAAATCCATAACAACTAAACTTTCTGACATATGTAACCTGACTATTCCACTTGCCGCAATTTTTTTTTTTTGTAATGTCTGTGCCAAATACATTTTATTTTATATTCAGTTTTTTATTATTTGTATTATTAGTTATTTATTATTTCTATTGTCATTATTGTTAGTATTATTACTGCTGTTATTGTCCTGTGAAGTCTTGTATATTATTGTTGTTTATTATTATTATTACTACTGTATTGTGTTTTGTCTTGTTTCATGTGGGGAAAAAAATAAAAGAATTTAAATAGATTTGATCACAAAAAGAAACTGATCCTAACGCAGCTAAGCTAGTTTGTACTGGACACTAAATAGATCTTAAAATGGGGCTAGTTTTGCATAACACGCCTGACGATTGCATACCCAAAGTAATTTGTAATTTATTCTTGAACCACTTACAGAACATGCATCGAGTCTGGTCACTTTTGAAAGGAAACATTCTGAACTTTCTTCCACAACAGGAAGAATCACTCTGAGTGCTAATGTAATAGAGTTACAGAGATTTGAACACACTGAAATAAAAGTTTACTCACGTTTTTGTTTACTTGTTGCCAGATGCCTGGTATAGGAGCTGAGAGGTATAGGAGCTTGAATACATAACGGTTCCATAGCCTGAAATCTGATCTAGTACAGGTCAAAAGTTGTACTTATCTAGTACAATCCCACAGAAAATTATTATTTTGCAAATGTTTTTGTAATGTGTGTACCGACAATCATTTGGCATGGTTATCCAAAAAGAATGGATTGCACGGTGCTAATTGCACCCTTACTTACAATTCATTATGAATTGAAAATGGGGGACCCTGATGTAAAAAATATGAAAGTCTTTCTCTGGTCTGCATCCCCTTAACAATTGTGTGTATTGAGCCGTACTGTATTGTACCCATTCTGCAATCTGTTAATACAATTTTCATTCAATCAATCACCGGGCAAATGTTTGAAAGTGTAGTTGTTATGGATTTCCAGAAACAAGCTACTGGTGGGCAGTCCCAAAACATGTGCATATAAGTGCCCCAGTGGCCCTCAGAGCCCTGATAAGTTTAATAAAAGGGTGTGTTTGTCATTCTTGAGCCCACGGTACCCCATGCGCTCTGAGCGCTGACCTCAGCTGCAAGTAGAGGAAGAATGTCACTCCAGGGAGGTCATAAAAAGGTCCTGAAACGCTCAAAGGCCATTTTTATCATATATATTCCCCAGAGTATGTACACCCCTCCTCTCCCAACCGGATGTGGTCACTTGTCCGAATGTCCAAATAATAATAATCCAAATAATGAGTAGAATAACTTGAGCATAATACATAATGTGTAAATTATCCTTTGTGCATTTCAATATTGTTGTAACATGATATATATCATGTGGATATATGTATATGTTTTTACACATTGTATGTATTATATAAATAATTGTATTGACACACATTCTGGGATCCTTCCTTCCATTTGACAATCAACCCAACACAAGCAAGAGGGCCACTGATCACTAGCAGGAGGGACACTGACCACAAGCAGGAGGTCCACTGACCTGGAGGGCCACTGATTTGGGCCAAACTATAGCAACTATGGCAAAACTAAAAATGTTGACACAAAATGCATATAACTTATGTTGATATAATGTAAATCGTTTTTGATGTCTGTTGGATAAAATCTTCCTTTCCCCCGTAATTCCCAAGACTTGGAGAACACATGTCTGTAGCCAATAGTGTATTTCACTATTGTTCTGTGTGTTCTTGGAATAAAGTTCTGTGATATTCAATTTCTGTTTAGTTTTTTATTTAGTATATATAGTGATAACTATAAAAGTCTATACTTTCATGTGACATAACTGTAGCATAGATATTCCCAGGTTGTCCTTAAATTATTTTTTTATTGTGCAATATGGTGCAGGTTATGCAGTATTACCCAATTTCATCAGGCAAACCAAACATAGGAAACTCTGGCTTAGATCCCAGCGGAATTGCTACAGAGAGACCGTATTTACAGTCAGATAAAGTAGATTAGTATGGTCACTGTATGTATGAGTGACCTGACATGGTTTGGATTTATAGGTGTGTGTGTGTGTGTGTGTGTGTGTGTGTGTGTGTGTGTGTGTGTGTGTGTGTGTGTGTGTGTGTGTGTGTGTGTGTGTGTGTGTGTGTGTGTGTGTGTGTGTGTGTGTGTGTGTGTGTGTGTGTGTGTGTGTGTGTGTGTGTGTGTGTGTGTGTGTGTGTGTGTGGGTGGGTGTGTGTGTGCATGCCTCAGTGTATGTGTGCCTCTCTGTCTCTCTCGTGTATTTGCTCATTGCCCTCATCTCTCAGTAGCTGCTTGAAAGCCTCTTACACTGTGGTGTGCATGATGTATTACAGAGAATGATTCATAAAACCATCTTCTGCATGGTCCTAAAATATGTTGTATTTCTAAGGTGGAGAGTAGATACATGTGATTCTGCTCTCACTGTCTAACATGTTTTACTTTTAGTCATGCATCCCCCCTCTCTCTGTCTGTCTCTCTTTGTCTATCTCTATCTATCTGTCTCTTTCTCTTGTGCTCTCCATCTCTTTCCCACCCACCCTCTCTCTCTCTCTCTCTATCTCTCTCTCGCTCTCTCTCTCTCTCTCTCTCTCTCTCTACACACACACACACACACACACACACACACACACACACACACACACACACACACACACACACACACACACACACACACACACACACACACACACACACACACACACACACACACAAACATACAATCTGGCAGGGTATCTATTTTTAACCGTTTGACTGCTATTGTGTTTCCTCTCAGGATGACTACTTGAAGAGTGGAGGTCCTACAGGTAAGACCTATATGGATTCACAAATAAATTCCCATGCTATGTATGACACCATTTTGTGTAGAGCTTATGTATCAAAGTTAAAAGCATGTGATAGCCTCTATAGTGTGAACTTACTCACCCCAGCCTTGTGATAACAGCCTCTATAGTGTAAACTCACCCCAGCATTATGATTGATTGATTGATTGATTGATTGATTGATTGAAAATGTTATTAACAGATTGCAGAATGGGTACAATACAGTACAGCTCAATACACACAATTGTTAAGGGAATGCAGACCAGAGAAAGATCATCATAACATATATATACATGACATACAGATAGACAGTACTGCTACATCTCTACATTTATGACATACCAGATTTACAAATACAGTACTGTTTGTGATACAAAAATAGTCTAAAAAAGAGAGTATATACATTTGACGAAGAAACTGTACATTGGAGGAGGTTGGGGGGTGGGGTTGGGTAGGTGGGGTGGGGGGGGGGGTAACTGTACATTGGAGGGGGTTGGGGGGTAACTGTACAGACACTAACCTACTTGCCTCGTATGAATGTGTATGCATGTGAATGAATGTTGGTGGTGGTCGGAGGGGCCGTAGGCGTTGATTATTCGCCACGCTTCCGTGAGTCTGCCTCAGGGCAGCTCTGGCTGCAATTGTAGCTTACCACCACCGGTATGACTGTGTATGAACGAATAATGGACTCTGTGAAGCGCTCTGAGTAAAGAGAGAGCGCTATATAAATCCAATCCATTATTATTATTTTTATTGGATGGGGTTGGGTTAGGACATTTACTGTACATTGGAGGGGGTTGGGTTAGGACATTTACAGGGGCCAGTTTCGAATTGCAGTCTCCCGTAGGTGCTCTTTGAGAGTGGTTTTGAAAGTGGGTAGTGATTCACATTCCTTTACAGCTGTGGGTAGGGCGTTCCACAGAGATACTCACATGATGACATGTGATAACATCCTCTATAGTCCAAACTCACCCCAGCTTTGTTTTAACATGTGATAACAGCTTCTATATCTGTGTGTAGTAGTGTGTGTACTGTGTGTGTATTGTGTGTTTATGAGTGTGTACTGTGTGCAGTATAGTGTGTGCTGTGTGTAGTACAGTGTGTGTATTGTGTATGTACTGTACTATAGTGTGTGTACTCTGTGTGTAGTGCAGTGTGTGTACTGTGTTTATGAGTGTGTACTGTGTACTATGTGTGTACTGTGTGCGTACTGTGGGTTTATGAGTGTGAGTTATCTATAAAGCAGCTACATCTCCTACATCAACCAGTCGAAGTATAATCAGTTACCTCTATTGATCTCTGCCTCTATTGATCACTGCCTCTATTGATCACTACCTCAGTCACATGACTAAAATATCAATACCCACAAGATGGAGGGAACGAGGCGGGGAGAGAATGAAATACTTTGTGATAGTATTTGTGATAACTCTAACAACAAGAGAGATACTCTAACAAGATATTCTAACAAGAGAGATACTCTAACAACAAGAGAGAGACTCTAACAACAAGAGAGAGACTTTAACAAGATATTCTAACAAGAGAGAGACTCTAACAACAAGAGACTCTAACAACAAGAGACTCTAACAACAAGATACTCTAACAACAAGAGAGAGACTCTAACAACAAGATACTCTAACAACAAGAGACTCTAACAACAAGATACTCTAACAACAAGAGAGAGACTCTAACAACAAGATACTCTAACAACAAGAGAGAGACTCTAACAACAAGAGATAGACTCTAACTCTCTAACAACAAGATAGAGACTCTAATAACAAGATACTCTAACAACAAGATACTCTAACAACAAGAGAGAGACTCTAACAACAAGAGAGAGACTCTAACAACAAGAGATAGACTCTAACTCTCTAACAACAAGATAGAGACTCTAATAACAAGATACTCTAACAACAAGATACTCTAACAACAAGAGAGATACTCTAACAACAAGATACTCTAACAACAAGAGAGATACTCTAACAATAGAGATAGACTCTAACTCTCTAACAACAAGATAGAGACTCTAATAACAAGATACTCTAACAACAAGAGAGCTACTCTAACAACAAGATACTCTAACAACAAGAGAGAGACTCTAACAACAAGATACTCTAACAACAAGAGAGAGACTCTAACAACAAGAGAGAGACTCTAACAACAAGAGATAGACTCTAACTCTCTAACAACAAGATAGAGACTCTAATAACAAGATACTCTAACAACAAGAGAGATACTCTAACAACAAGATACTCTAACAACAAGAGAGAGACTCTAACAACAAGATACTCTAACAACAAGAGAGAGACTCTAACAACAAGATACTCTAACAACAAGAGAGAGACTCTAACAACAAGAGAGAGACTCTAACAACAAGAGATAGACTCTAACTCTCTAACAACAAGATAGAGACTCTAATAACAAGATACTCTAACAACAAGAGAGATACTCTAACAACAAGATACTCTAACAACAAGAGAGAGACTCTAACAACAAGATACTCTAACAACAAGAGAGATACTCTAACAACAAGATACTCTAACAACAAGAGAGAGACTCTAACAACAAGAGAGAGACTTTAACTCTCTAACAACAAGAGAGAGACTCTAACAACAAGAGACTCTAACAACAAGAGAGAGACTCTAATAACAAGAGAGATACTTTAACAACAAGAGAGAGACTCTAACAACAAGAGAGAGACTAACAACAAGAGATAGACTCTAACTCTCTAACAACAAGAGAGAGACTCTAATAACAAGAGAGAGACTCTAACAACAATAGAGACTCTAACAACAATAGAGAGACTCTAACAACAAGAGAGATACTCTAACAACAATAGAGAGACTCTAACAAATAGAGAGATACTAACAACAAGAGAGATACTATCAACAAGAAAGGACATTCTAACAAAGAGAGAGGGGGGGACTGACATGGTCAACACACATAGACACAGTAGTAAAGAAAGCGAAGCAGCGCCTCTACCACCTGAGACAGTTAAGGAAGTTCAGAGTATCGGGGAAGATACTCCAGTCCTTCTACTCAGGAGCTGTAGAGAGCATCTTGACCGGAAACATCACTGCCTGGTATGGGAACAGCACGCCACAGGACAAGAAGGCCCTACAGAGAGTGGTGCGCTCAGCCGAGCGTACCACGGGTATTGCGCTACCTCCCCTGCAGGCTCTATACAACAAGAGGTGCAAATCCAGAGCCTGCAGGATAATGAAAGACCCCCACCACCCCAATAACAGCCTGTTCCAGCTGCTGAGGTCAGGCAGACGCCTGCGAACTCCAGCTACTAGGACGGAGAGGCTTAGGCTAAGCTTCTTCCCCCAGGCCATCAGAGCCTTGAACAATGAACATTGAGAGACACAGAAACTGAACTATCCACACACAAGCACATACACGACACGCACGCTGAGCACGCTCACACACTAGCAGCCACTTTAACACTCATGCCGCACACACGCACACTTATGGCCAGAGGAAAGGCCACTTAAAGTAGTATAACATCAGGAACAGTGTATTGCACTACTAAAGCTACCTAGCATGTCCTATATGCTCTGTAAATACTAATGTACAGATACCGAGATGGCACACCATGTACCTGTTTATTGCACTGTTTTATTGGATTCTATTAATATGTTGTACCACTGTATTTTATTGGATTCTATTATATGTTGTACCACTGTATTGCACATCGTCGCGGGCAAGACCAGCCGCATTTCATTGTATACCTGTATGCCGTGACAATTAAAACTCTTGACTTGACTTGACTTGACTGTAGAGGAGAGAGTGATGTAGTGGAGAGAGAGTGATGTAGAGGAGAGAGTGATGTAGTGGAGAGAGTGATGTAGAAGAGAGAGTGATTTAGTGGAGAGAGTGATGTAGAGGAGAGAGTGTGATGTAGAGGAGAGTGTGATGTAGAGGAGAGAGTGATGTAGAGGAGAGAGTGATGTAGAGGATATAGTGATGTAGAGGAGAGAGTGTGATGTAGATGAGAGAGTGATGTAGAGGAGAGAGTGTGGTGTAGAGGAGAGAGTGATGTAGAGGAGAGAGTGATGTAGAGGAGAGAGTGTGATGTAGAGGAGAGAGTGTGATGTAGAGGAGAGAGTGATGTAGAGGAGAGAGTGATGTAGTGGAGATGGTGTGATGTAGAGGAGAGAGTGATGTAGAGGAGAGAGTGTGATGTAGATGAGAGAGTGATGTAGAGGAGAGAGTGTGATGTAGAGAGGAGAGTGTGATGTAGAGGAGAGAGGAGCCTGCTTGCCTCAACGACTACCGCCCTGTAGCTCTCACCTCCATAGCCATGAAGTGCTTTGAGAAGCTAGTAAAGGGCTACATCTGCTCCTCCCTCCCTATCAACATGGACCCCCTGCAATTTGCATACCGCCCCAACAGGTCCACGGAGGACGCCATAGCCCATGTGCTGCACACAGCAGCATCACACCTGGACAAGAGGCAGGGGAACTATGTGAGAATGCTATTCATCGACTACAGCTCGGCATTCAATACCATCGTCCCCTCCATACTCATAGCCAAGCTCAGGGACCTGGGCTTGAACTATGACCTCTGCCAGTGGGTCCTGGACTTCCTGACGGGCAGACCCCAGGTGGTGAGAGCAGGCAACTGTACCTCCTCATCCATCACCCTCAACATAGGGGCCCCCCAGGGCTGTGTTCTGAGTCCCCTCCTCTACTCCCTGTACACACACGACTGTGTGGCTCAGCGGAGTAGCAATACAATCATCAAATTTGCTGACGACACAGTGGTGGTGGGCCTGATCTCTGCCAACGACGAGAGGGCCTACCTGGAAGAGGTCAAGGTCCTGGCGGGATGGTGCCAGGAAAACAGCCTCTCCCTGAACGTCAGCAAAACAAAGGAGATGATTGTGGACTTCAGGAGGTCGGGGGTCAAGGACTACAGCCCCCTCAGCATCGACGGGGCACCGGTTGAGAGAGTCAACAGCTTTAAGTACCTCGGAGCCTACATATCCGAGGACTTGACATGGACCACACACATTGACAGTGTTGTGAAGAAGGCACTGGAGAGAGAGTGTGATGTAGAAGAGAGAGTGTGATGTAGAGGAGATAATGTTATGTAGAGGAGAGAGTGATGTAGAGGAGAGAGTGATGTAGTGGAGAGAGTGATGTAGAGGAGAGTGTGATGTAGAGGAGAGAGTGATGTAGAGGAGAGAGTGATGTAGTGGAGATAGTGATGTAGAGGAGAGAGAGTGATGTAGAGAAGAGAGTGATTTAGTGGAGAGAGTGATGTAGAGGAGAGAGTGTGATGTAGAGGAGAGAATGTTATGTAGAGGAGAGAGTGATGTAGAGGAGAGAGAGTGATGTAGTGGAGAGAGTGATGTAGAGGAGAGAGAGTGATGTAGAGGAGAGAGAGTGATGTAGAGAAGAGAGTGATTTAGTGGAGAGAGTGATGTAGAGGAGAGAGTGTGATGTAGAGGAGAGAATGTTATGTAGAGGAGAGAGTGATGTAGAGGAGAGAGAGTGATGTAGTGGAGAGAGTGATGTAGAGGAGAGAGAGTGATGTAGAGAAGAGAGTGATTTAGTGGAGAGAGTGATGTAGAGGAGAGAGTGATGTAGAGGAGAGAGAGTGATGTAGAGAAGAGAGTGATGTAGAGGAGAGAGAGTGATGTAGAGAAGAGAGTGATTTAGTGGAGAGAGTGATGTAGAGGAGAGAGTGATGTAGAGGAGAGAGAGTGATGTAGAGAAGAGAGTGATTTAGTGGAGAGAGTGATGTAGAGAAGAGAGTGATTTAGTGGAGAGAGTGATGTAGAGGAGAGAGTGTGATGTAGAGGAGAGAGTGTGATGTAGAGGAGAGAGTGATTTAGAGGAGAGAGTGTGATGTAGAAGAGAGAGTGATGTAGAGGAGAGAGTGATGTAGAGGCGAGAGTGCGATGTAGAGGAGAGAGAGTGATGTAGAGGAGAGTGTGATGTAGAGGAGAGAGTGATGTAGAGGAGAGAGAGATGTAGAGGAGAGAGTGATGTAGAGGAGAGAGTGTGATGTAGAGGAGAGTGATGTAGAGGAGAGAGTGTGATGTAGAGGAGAGAGTGATGTAGAGGAGAGAGTGATGTAGAGGAGAGAGTGATGTAGAGGAGAGAGTGATGTAGAGGAGAGAGTGTGATGTAGAGGAGAGTGATGTAGAGGAGAGAGTGTGATGTAGAGGAGAGAGTGATGTAGAGGAGAGAGTGATGTAGAGGAGATAGTGATGTAGAGGAGAGAGTGTGATGTAGAGGAGAGAGTGATGTAGAGGAGAGAGTGATGTAGAGGAGAGAGTGTGATGTAGAGGAGAGTGATGTAGAGGAGAGAGTGTGATGTAGAGGAGAGTGATGTAGAGGAGAGAGTGTGATGTAGAGGATAGAGTGTGATGTAGAGGAGAGAGTGTGATGTAGAGAAGAGAGTGATGTAGAGGAGAGAGTGTGATGTAGAGGAGAGAGTGTGATGTAGAGGAGAGAGTGTGATGTAGAGAAGAGAGTGATGTAGAGGAGAGAGTGTGATGTAGAGGAGAGAGTGATGTAGAGGAGAGTGATGTAGAGGAGAGAGTGTGATGTAGAGGAGAGAGTGTGATGTAGAGAAGAGAGTGATGTAGAGGAGAGAGTGTGATGTAGAGGAGAGAGTGATGTAGAGGAGAGTGATGTAGAGGAGAGAGTGTGATGTAGAGGAGAGTGATGTAGAGGAGAGAGTGTGATGTAGAGGAGAGAGTGTGATGTAGAGGAGAGAGTGATGTAGAGGAGAGAGAGTGATGTAGAGGAGAGAGTGTGATGTAGAGGAGAGAGTGTGATGTAGAGGAGAGTGATGTAGAGGAGAGAGTGTGATGTAGAGGAGAGAGTGTGATGTAGAGGAGAGAGTGATGTAGAGGAGAGAGAGTGATGTAGAGGAGAGAGTGTGATGTAGAGGAGAGAGTGATGTAGAGGAGAGAGTGTGATGTAGAGGAGAGAGTGTGATGTAGAGGAGAGAGTGTGATGTAGAGGAGAGAGTGTGATGTAGAGGAGAGAGTGTGATGTAGAGGAGAGAGTGTGATGTAGAGGAGAGAGTGATGTAGAGGAGAGAGAGTGATGTAGAGGAGAGAGTGATGTAGAGGAGAGAGAGTGATGTAGAGGAGAGTGTGATGTAGAGGAGAGAGAGATGTAGAGGAGAGAGTGATGTAGAGGCGAGAGTGATGTAGAGGAGAGAGTGGTGTAGAGGAGAGAGTGATGTAGAGGAGAGAGAGTGATGTAGAGGAGAGAGAGTGATGTAGAGGAGAGAGAGTGATGTAGAGGAGAGAGAGTGATGTAGAGGAGAGAGTGATGTAGAGGAGAGAGAGTGATGTAGAGGAGAGAGAGTGATGTAGAGGAGAGAGAGTGATGTAGAGGAGAGAGTGTGATGTAGAGGAGAGAGTGATGTAGAGGAGAGAGAGTGATGTAGAGGAGAGAGTGTGATGTAGAGGAGAGAGTGATGTAGAGGAGAGAGATGTAGAGGAGAGAGTGTGATGTAGAGAAGAGAGTGGTGTAGAGGAGAGTGTGGTGTAGAGGAGAGAGAGTGATGTAGAGGAGAGAGTGTGATGTAGAGAAGAGAGTGGTGTAGAGGAGAGAGAGTGATGTAGAGGAGAGAGTGATGTAGAGGAGAGAGTGTGATGTAGAGAAGAGAGTGATGTAGAGGAGAGTGTGTGATGTAGAGGAGAGTGTGATGTAGAGGAGAGAGAGTGATGTAGAGGAGAGAGAGTGATGTAGAGAAGAGAGTGGTGTAGAGGAGAGAGAGTGATGTAGAGGAGAGTGTGATGTAGAGGAGAGAGTGTGATGTAGAGGAGAGAGTGTGATGTAGAGGAGAGAGAGTGATGTAGAGGAGAGAGTGTGATGTAGAGGAGAGAGTGATGTAGAGGAGAGAGAGTGATGTAGAGGAGAGAGTGTGATGTAGAGGAGAGAGTGATGTAGAGGAGAGAGAGTGATGTAGAGGAGAGAGTGTGATGTAGAGGAGAGAGTGATGTAGAGGAGAGAGAGTGATGTAGAGGAGAGAGTGTGATGTAGAGGAGAGAGTGTGATGTAGAGGAGAGAGTGATGTAGAGGAGAGAGAGTGATGTAGAGGAGAGCGTGATGTAGAGGAGAGAGAGTGATGTAGAGGAGAGAGAGTGCTGTAGAGGAGATAGTGATGTAGAGGAGAGAGAGTGATGTAGAGGAGAGAGAGATGTAGAGGATAGAGTGATGTAGAGGAGAGAGTGTGATGTAGAGGAGAGAGTGTGATGTAGAGGAGAGAGTGTGATGTAGAGGAGAGTGATGTAGAGGAGAGTGATGTAGAGGAGAGAGTGTGATGTAGAGGAGAGTGATGTAGAGGAGAGTGATGTAGAGGAGAGAGTGATGTAGAGGAGAGAGTGATGTAGAGGAGAGAGTGATGTAGAGGAGAGAGTGATGTAGAGGAGAGAGTGATGTAGAGGATAGAGTGATGTAGAGGAGAGAGTGTGATGTAGAGGAGAGTGATGTAGAGGAGAGTGATGTAGAGGAGAGAGTGATGTAGAGGAGAGAGTGATGTAGAGGAGAGAGTGATGTAGAGGAGAGAGTGATGTAGAGGAGAGAGTGATGTAGAGGATAGAGTGATGTAGAGGAGAGAGAGTGATGTAGAGGAGAGAGTGATGTAGAGGAGAGAGTGATGTAGAGGAGATATTGATGTAGAGGAGAGAGTGATGTAGAGGAGATAGTGATGTAGAGGAGAGAGTGATGTAGAGGAGATAGTGATGTAGAGGAGAGTGAGATGTAGAGGAGAGAGTGTGATGTAGAGGGGAGAGTGATGTAGAGGAGAGAGTGATGTAGAGGAGAGTGATGTAGAGGAGAGAGTGTGATGTAGAGGAGAGAGTGTGATGTAGAGGAGAGAGTGTGATGTAGAGGGGAGAGTGATGTAGAGGAGATAGTGTGATGTAGAGGAGAGAGTGATGTAGTGGAGAGAGTGATGTAGAGGAGAGAGTGATGTAGAGGAGAGAGTGTGATGTAGAGGAGAGTGATGTAGAGGAGAGAGAGTGATGTAGAGGAGAGTGATGTAGAGGAGAGAGTGTGATGTAGAGGAGAGAGTGTGATGTAGAGGAGAGAGTGTGATGTAGAGGAGAGTGATGTAGAGGAGAGAGTGTGATGTAGAGGGGAGAGTGATGTAGAGGAGATAGTGTGATGTAGAGGAGAGAGTGATGTAGTGGAGAGAGTGATGTAGAGGAGAGAGTGATGTAGAGGAGAGAGTGTGATGTAGAGGAGAGTGATGTAGAGGAGAGAGAGTGATGTAGAGGAGAGAAGGTTGTAGAGGAGATAGTGTGATGTAGAGGAGAGAGTGTGATGTAGAGGAGAGAGTGATGTAGTGGAGAGAGTGATGTAGAGGAGAGAGTGATGTAGAGGAGATAGTGTGATGTAGAGGAGAGAGTGATGTAGAGCAGTGGTTCCCAAAGTCGGGGTCGCGACCCAAAGGTGGGCCACGAGATGATTAATTTTTTTTTTTTTTTCTTTTTGTCAGGCCACTGAACATAGAAGCAGGCCAGGACAGTGTTTCTAGTTGTATTCTAAAATTCTATTCTATTGTATTCTAAAATGTGAGTATATGGTTTTATATTAACTTAATAAATAAACAAAAACGAAAAATCTACTTATTTCAACGAACATTTCAAACTAAATAACAGATTATGCACATAAAACGCTGAAAACAACCGAAGCAACAATAGTATTTTAATGAGGCTATTATTATTATCATTATTATTTTGCAACAAGTTAGCCCTCTCATAAATAGCACATATAAATGAATAACTAACTTGAACTAACTTAATAGGATTGAAGTGATATTTGGCTAAAAAAATCGGTCGCCTGGCAAAAAAAAAAAAAAAAAAAAAAGCCAGACGATGTGCATTGGGCCGCGGCTCTCTGACGCCTTATTTTCTGGGCCCTGGCCTGAAAAGTTTGGGAACCCCTGATGTAGAGGAGAGAGTGATGTAGAGGGGAGAGTGATGTAGAGGAGAGAGAGTGATGTAGAGGAGAGTGATGTAGAGGAGATAGTGTGATGTAGAGGAGAGAGTGATGTAGAGGGGAGAGTGATGTAGAGGAGAGAGAGTGATGTAGAGGTGAGTGTGATGTAGAGGAGATAGTGTGATGTAGAGGAGATAGTGTGATGTAGAGGAGAGAGTGATGTAGAGGGGAGAGTGATGTAGAGGAGAGAGAGTGATGTAGAGGAGAGTGATGTAGAGGAGATAGTGTGATGTAGAGGAGAGTGTGATGTAGAGCAGAGAGTGTGATGTAGAGGAGAGAGTGATGTAGAGGAGAGAGTGATGTAGAGGAGAGAGTGTGATGTAGAGGAGAGAGTGATGTAGAGGAGAGAGTGATGTAGAGGAGAGTGATGTAGAGGAGATAGTGATGTAGAGGAGAGAGTGATGTAGAGGAGAGAGTGTGATGTAGAGGAGAGAGTGATGTAGAGGAGAGAGTGATGTAGAGGAGAGAGTGATGTAGAGGAGAGAGTGATGTAGAGGAGAGTGATGTAGAGGAGAGTGATGTAGAGGAGATAGTGATGTAGAGGAGAGAGTGATGTAGAGGAGAGAGTGTGATGTAGAGGAGAGAGTGATGTAGAGGAGAGAGTGATGTAGATGAGAGAGTGATGTAGAGGAGAGAGTGTGATGTAGAGGAGAGAGTGATGTAGAGGAGAGAGTGTGATGTAGATGAGAGAGTGTGATGTAGAGGAGAGAGTGATGTAGAGGAGAGAGTGATGTAGATGAGAGAGTGATGTAGAGGAGAGAGTGTGATGTAGAGGAGAGAGTGATGTAGAGGAGAGAGTGTGATGTAGATGAGAGAGTGTGATGTAGAGGAGAGAGTGATGTAGAGGAGAGAGTGGTGTAGAGGAGAGAGATGTAGAGGAGAGAGTGTGATGTAGAAGAGAGAGTGATGTAGAGGAGAGTGATGTAGAGGTGAGTGTGATGTAGAGGAGAGAGTGATGTAGAGGAGAGAGTGATGTAGAGGAGAGAGTGTGATGTAGAGGAGAGAGTGTGATGTAGAGGAGAGAGTGTGATGTAGAGGAGAGAGTGATGTAGAGGAGAGTGATGTAGAGGAGAGAGTGATGTAGAGAATAGAGTGATGTAGAGGAGAGAGTGTGATGTAGAGGAGAGAGTGATGTAGAGGAGAGTGATGTAGAGGAGAGAGTGTGATGTAGAGGAGAGAGTGTGATGTAGAGGAGAGTGATGTAGAGGAGATAGTGTGATGTAGAGAAGATAGTGTGATGTAGAGGAGAGAGTGATGTAGAGGAGAGAGTGATGTAGAGGTGAGAGTGATGTAGAGGAGATAGTGTGATGTAGAGAAGATAGTGTGATGTAGAGGAGAGAGTGATGTAGAGGAGAGAGTGATGTAGAGGATAGAGTGATGTAGAGGAGAGAGTGATGTAGAGGAGAGAGAGTGATGCAGAGGAGAGAGTGTGATGTAGAGGAGAGAGAGTGATGTAGAGGAGAGATAGTGATGTAGAGGAGAGAGTGATGTAGAGGAGAGAGTGATGTAGAGGATAGAGTGATGTAGAGGAGAGAGTGATGTAGAGGAGAGAGAGTGATGCAGAGGAGAGAGTGTGATGTAGAGGAGAGAGTGATGTAGAGGAGAGATAGTGATGTAGAGGAGAGAGTGTGATGTAGAGGTGAGAGTGATGTAGAGGAGAGAGAGTGATGTAGAGGAGAGAGTGATGTAGAGGAGAGAGTGATGTAGAGGAGAGAGTGATGTAGAGGAGAGATAGTGATGTAGAGGAGAGAGTGTGATGTAGAGGTGAGAGTGATGTAGAGGAGAGAGAGTGATGTAGAGGAGAGAGTGTGATGTAGAGGAGAGAGTGATGTAGTGGAGAGAGAGTGATGTAGAGGAGAGTGATGTAGTGGAGAGAGAGTGATGTAGAGGAGAGAGTGATGTAGTGGAGAGAGAGTGATGTAGAGGAGAGAGTGATGTAGTGGAGAGAGAGTGATGTAGAGGAGAGAGTGATGTAGTGGAGAGAGAGTGATGTAGAGGAGAGATAGTGATGTAGAGGAGAGAGTGTGATGTAGAGGTGAGAGTGATGTAGAGGAGAGAGAGTGATGTAGAGGAGAGAGTGTGATGTAGAGGAGAGAGTGATGTAGAGAAGAGTGTGATGTAGAGGAGAGAGTGATGTAGAGGTAAGAGTGTGATGTAGAGGAGAGAGTGATGTAGAGGAGAGTGTGATGTAGAGGAGAGAGTGATGTAGAGAAGAGAGTGATGTAGAGAAGAGTGTGATGTAGAGGAGAGAGTGATGTAGAGGAGAGAGTGTGATGTAGAGGAGAGAGTGATGTAGTGGAGAGAGAGTGATGTAGAGGAGAGAGTGATGTAGTGGAGAGAGAGTGATGTAGAGGAGAGAGTGATGTAGTGGAGAGAGAGTGATGTAGAGGAGAGATAGTGATGTAGAGGAGAGAGTGTGATGTAGAGGTGAGAGTGATGTAGAGGAGAGAGAGTGATGTAGAGGAGAGAGTGTGATGTAGAGGAGAGAGTGATGTAGAGAAGAGTGTGATGTAGAGGAGAGAGTGATGTAGTGGAGAGAGAGTGATGTAGAGGAGAGAGTGATGTAGTGGAGAGAGAGTGATGTAGAGGAGAGATAGTGATGTAGAGGAGAGAGTGTGATGTAGAGGTGAGAGTGATGTAGAGGAGAGAGAGTGATGTAGAGGAGAGAGTGTGATGTAGAGGAGAGAGTGATGTAGAGAAGAGTGTGATGTAGAGGAGAGAGTGATGTAGAGGTAAGAGTGTGATGTAGAGGAGAGAGTGTGATGTAGAGGAGAGAGTGTGATGTAGAGGAGAGAGTGATGTAGAGGAGAGTGTGATGTAGAGGAGAGAGTGATGTAGAGAAGAGAGTGATGTAGAGAAGAGTGTGATGTAGAGGAGAGAGTGATGTAGAGGAGAGAGTGTGATGTAGAGGAGAGAGTGATGTAGAGGAGAGATAGTGATGTAGAGGAGAGAGTGATGTAGTGGAGAGAGTGATGTAGAGGAGAGAGTGTGATGTAGAGGAGATAGTTATGTAGAGGAGAGATAGTGATGTAGAGGAGAGAGTGATGTAGTGGAGAGAGTGATGTAGAGGAGAGAGTGTGATGTAGAGGAGAGAGTGATGTAGTGGAGAGAGTGATGTAGAGGAGAGATAGTGATGTAGAGGAGAGAGTGATGTAGAGAAGAGTGTGATGTAGAGGAGAGAGTGATGTAGAGAAGAGTGTGATGTAGAGGAGAGAGTGATGTAGAGGTAAGAGAGTGATGTAGAGGAGAGAGTGATGTAGAGGAGAGAGTGATGTAGAGGTAAGAGAGTGATGTAGAGGAGAGAGTGATGTAGAGAAGAGAGTGATGTAGAGGAGAGAGTGTGATGTAGAGGAGATAGTTATGTAGAGGAGAGAGAGTGATGTAGAGGAGAGAGTGATGTAGTGGAGAGAGTGATGTAGAGGAGAGAGTGTGATGTAGAGGAGAGAGTGTGATGTAGAGGAGAGAGTGATGTAGAGGAGATAGTTATGTAGATGAGAGAGAGTGATGTAGAGGAGAGAGTGATGTAGAGGATAGTGTGATGTAGAGAATAGAGTGATGTAGATGAGAGAGAGTGATGTAGAGGAGAGAGTGATGTAGAGGAGAGAGTGTGATGTAGAGGAGAGAGTGATGTAGAGGAGAGTGTGATGTAGAGGATAGAGTGATGTAGAGGAGAGTGTGATGTAGAGGATAGAGTGATGTAGAGGAGAGAGTGTGATGTAGAGGAGAGAGTGATGTAGAGGTGAGTGTGATGTAGAGGAGAGAGTGTGATGTAGAGGAGAGAGTGTGATGTAGAGGAGAGAGTGTGATGTAGAGGAGAGAGTGATGTAGAGGAGAGAGTGTGATGTAGAGGAAAGAGTGTGATGTAGAGGAGAGAGTGTGATGTAGAGGAGAGAGAGTGATGTAGAGGAGAGAGTGTGATGTAGAGGAGAGAGTGATGTAGAGGAGAGAGTGATGTAGAGGAGAGAGTGTGATGTAGAGGAGAGAGTGATGTAGAAGAGAGAGTGTTATGTAGAGGAGAGAGTGATGTAGAGGAGATTGTGTGATGTAGAGGAGAGAGTGATGTAGAGGTGAGTGTGTGATGTAGAGGAGAGAGTGTGATGTAGAGGAGAGAGTGATGTAGAGGAGAGAGTGTGATGTAGATGAGAGAGAGAGATGTAGAGGAGAGAGATGTAGATGAGAGAGTGTGATGTAGATGAGAGAGAGATGTAGAGAGTGTGATGTAGAAGAGAGCGTGATGTAGAGGAGAGTGTGATGTAGAGGAGAGAGTGATGTAGAGGAGAGTGATGTAGAGGAGAGAGTGTGATGTAGAGGAGAGAGTGTGATGTAGAGGAGAGAGTGATGTAGAAGAGAGAGTGATGTAGAGGAGAGTGATGTAGATGAGAGAGTGATGTAGAGGAGAGAGTGATGTAGAGAGGGGGGGGAGATTTGGGAAATGAGACATGAAAGGATCAAGGACCACAAAATTGTACTCTCTTGCTTATTCTCTCTCTTTCTCAGTCTCTCACTCACACACACACACACACACACACACACACACACACACACACACACACACACACACACACACACACATTAAATTGAGCATCCGAGCATGCATCAATCAGTCTTGTTACTACAGTGAGAATATTCACATACACATTATTATTCCAGAACGCTATTTCTTGGATCAGGTCTTAGGCAGGATAAGGCGCTCATGCATTTACATGTTCTTCCAAACAATGTGCCTGTATAATAATCACACTATTGCAAGTATTACCATGGAAGGATAACTGCCATAGAACTCAAAAGCAGACAGTGAAGGAGATAGAGATTCTCTTCAGTATCATAACACCAGTGTCTTATAGTGGTGACAAGGGTTTATCTTGTCAGGTTTGTGTTTGTATAGATTGCTTAGCAGAGTTCAGTGATGTGAATGCAAATGAATGGAAACTGTTGACTGTCAAGTTGATCAACAGATTTTGACTGTACGAATTAATTAAAGGAGCAATTGATTTTTTTAAGTAACTAAATAGTTACTTTCACAGTAACGCATTACTAGAAAAAGACTAAATCTAGACTAAACTAAGACTAAAATGCTCAGACCTTTAGTTGACTAAAACTGACTAAACTAAAAATAAAGGAAGGTGACTAAATATGATGACAACGAAAAAGGAGCATTTGACACATGACTAAGACTAAAACTAAAATTTAAATAGCTGACAAAATGAACACTGCTCCAGACCCCCCGTGTTACGTCTGTCGGGGGCCCCCTAGTGGCATATTCCGTCCGTGAGTTGAGGGAGGGAATGCTATTCATTGGACAACCCTCCGGTGATTATCTAGTTCCTCTACAACCTCTAGGTGACCACTGCCCTGTGTGTGTGTGTGTATTGATCAGAATATGATTGATGTAAACGCACCAAGTGATCCATCATTGACAGAAACGGCAGGCTTTATACAAGTATGTATGTGAGCGTGCGTGCTGGTACAACCCGGCTTCTAGGGAGAAACACTGGCTACATAGTGTCAGGAGAACTGCCTCTCCCTGAACGTCAGCAAAACAAAAGAGATGATTGTGGACTTCAGGAGGTCGGGGGTCAGGGACTACAGCCCCCTCAGCATCGACGGGGCACCGGTCGGCGCCTAAGGAAGTTCCAAGTCAGTCAGAAGATCCTTAAGAACTTCTACTCATGCACAATAGAGAGCATCCTGACTGGCAATATCACCTCCTGGTTTGGGAATAGCACCGCACAAGACCGGAGCAGGCTACAGAGAGTGGCCCGTTCAGCCGAACGCACAATTGGAGGGGGGCTTCCCACTCTCCAGGGCCCTCATTTATCAACAATTCTTAGAAAGTGTTCTATTTTCGTTCTTAAGCACAGAATTTTGAATGTGTGTACATACAGACTAATCGGGATTTATCACACACACGTGTCCCACACTCTGTGTTGATAAATGCCATTTGTTCTACGCTCCGCGCTCGTGCACGATTTTAAGTATTTGCATATAGAACCGCCCGTAATTAACCATATACGGTAATGAAACACCTCCATGAAATGTGGAAAAGTGGACTAAGCCGAGCGAAGCGTGTTATGGGAGAAATACGCGACAGGCTGACAGACATGTACATGTACGGTGATGTCGGATATGATATCTATTAACACTTTAACTGCCGAAAACGCCGGAACTCGTCATTCCCCGCCATGCTCAAGTTGCCGAGGACGCCGTAACTTGTCTTTGATATCAATATTTCAAAAATCTGTTATCGAAATCATATTTCCGTTCCGGAAACACAGTGCTGATCGCCTCTCAACCCTCTAGCGGTTCAAGAGCGGCATCTGGTGGCCGATCGGCAGATCGAAACCGGATATCAACCTTTGAACCGGCAGGATTCACTCCATATGGGGTCCGGGCACTCGCTAATGCTAGAGAGACTCCGTCTTCACACAGTGAACATCGATCGGTGGAAATAACTCGAAAAAACAACATGATTTGGACGTATATACTATTATACAACCTGGAAATAGATCGGGCATTTCAACATCCCATAATCGAAAACTGTCTACTCCACGCTGATCGGCCAACGGCCCGAGGAGACTGGGGTGAGTTTTAGCCTGTAGTATTACCGTGTTCGATATAAACTGCTATGATGAACATATGACCCACATTAGATGAATGGTATAACGTTGCCCACGGAATTATAAATGCCCCCTTGCCCATCCGGTCAACATCAGATGACGTGTAGTAACTCCTAGAAGTACATCCAGTTGAAATGTTTTATCTTGCACAGATTCCTACCAAACTGTATTTGATCATCAATATAATGCATTTGGGGCTATAAATCACGTTCTGGAGAAAGCTGCAGAAAGAGATGAAAACATACTTAGACTTTAGACCATATTTTAGTATGAATATGTGAATGAAAAAGTTTAACGTTGCTACACCATGAACAATACATATAGGACATTGAATGGGCCCTAATAATGGCAATCTAGCAATAGAATTTAAAAAGTTATAGCCCTGCAAAGAAGGGGAACTTCTCCATGTTAAATAGAGCTGGCAAGGGATGGTATATCATGAATTTAACCCATGGCAATCAAAGTGTTAACTTCCTTTTTTTTTTATCTACTTTTTCTCCCATTTTCTATTTTTCTCCCATCCCAATTTCGTATTGTCCAATTCTACCCTCCCCTGTCTCGAACGCTGTTAGGCCATGCCTCCCACAGGCTGGCTGCAATGTGGACGAAGCATTGCATCACGTGTCCCCTCCAGTACACAAGGAGGCAGCCGTCGCATCTTTTCACCTGAACAGCGCAATCTCTCAGCGGCGAGGGTATGCGTGGGAGGGTCACGCCGCCCCCGTTGCTTCCTGATTCTGCTGCGCAGGCGCACCAACCGACCTGTAGGAGTCGTTGTCCACAACGTCCGATCCCCACCCACCGGCTTCCCACCCCCTAATACTGCCAATTGTATTAGTATGAACGACCAGCCAAGCTGGTAGCAATGCCGAGAGCTGGGCTCGAACCCAGCATCTCCTGCATTAGTGGCGAGCGCCTTGCCCACTGCGCCACTTAGCCCCACATCTATTAATTTCCTAAAGACCATTGCTGCCTGGGCAGCGCAAACACTAATAAAGACCGTTAACCACTGTTTGCCATTGGTGTCATTAATAACCATGCTGGAATATGCCTTTTCTTCGCTTTCGTTCGATTAATACCCAGGGATTAAAGTTCTCCGTCAATTTTCTACCTGCATATGATTTGTAGAGGCATACAATCTATTTTGATGTCGGTATTAGGTAGCCCTATATAAACAATAATACGAGAACATATACAAGAACAATGAATCTCACTGCCATGTAGCCTACGCCATGTGTAGCCTGCCTATATGTGATCAATACAAACTTGAACTTGAATTCCATCATGTCTGTGTGCGGGAGCTCACAAGGCTGTTGTCACAATGTAAATAAAAACGTGCACTGAAAAGTTACAGTATGTAGTTGGTTGATTATTTGTATGACAGTCAGTAAACCCTTGCAAAAAGTATCCGTTTTATTTAATGAATTGAAAACATGCAGCATTGCCTGCCTCCCGGCATGTATCAGGCAAATGTGCATCACTGAGTGGAATCCCTTTCTATTCACATAACTACATTTGTGATGGAGCTTTGAAAGCTACATGGGTGGTACAGTAACAGTCTATTGCTCGATCCATCTCCAATATCAAGATGGACCGTGCCGGTGGCCAGAGACCCGAGGGTGGAGAGGACTTGAATGTGCACAGGGATGGCATTTGTGCGTTTTGTTCCACGCCCCAATTTCGGTCTCAACTTGCGGTACAAATTAAGGAGGTGTCTCGGGTATAGCGGACTCTAGTTAATATTATGTTCTCTCTGCAATTAGACTGCCCCTCATTCATTCATTCATTCCTATCTGCTATCTCTGAAAACAGTTCCCCGCGAGCGCAGTCAGTGCACCCCATAGTATTCCGATAACCCTATATATAAACCATGCTGCATTCATTCGGAAAGAAAGACCTATTCCCAATGCTATATTTATAGGGTTTGACAATAATTACACTACTGTCGCTATTTTACAATGAACTATAATGAATTACGGGTCATACAGAACACGCCAGTGTTGAAACTAATGCACGGAAGCTTATTTCCGCGTTGCAATATTCATATTCTATACCACCGGGCGCCAGGTACGCACATTCGGAGCTGTGCGTAAATATACGCACAAAGTCAAGCACACGTTCAAATTGATCAAAAAGTCCCACACTTTGCTTAGAAATGATCGTACGCACGGGTTACGCACATATCTGTGCGTACGCACCATTGATAAATGAGGGCCCAGGACATTTACAACAAGCGGTGCATGGGTAAGGCTAAGAGAATTATCAAAGACTCCAGCTACCCAAACAACTGCCTCTTTGAACTGCTGCGGTCAGGCAAGCGATACCGGAGTCTCATGGCAAGCACAGAGAGACTCAGAAGAAGCTTCTATCCTCAGGCCATCAGAATGCTAAATGACAATAACACTATGTAACAACCATCAAATGCACTCACAGCACACACATCCAGTCAGCGCCCCCTCAATGGGGAGCGACGACGCCTCCCTCGCGGACAAGCTCAACATCTTCTACGCTCGGTTTGGTGTAGACAGTGGCGCTGCTGGCTCTCCGGCTAGTGACGTCACTGGCGCGCCGGCTGTTGTAGAGGGGGGGGGGGGCAACCGCGAGGGGGGGGGGGACGCTCTCTCGTTGTCGGAACACAGTGTGAGAAGAGCATTTATGCAGGTGAACACCAGGAAGGCTGCTGGCCCAGATGGCATAACAGGACGTATACTCAAGACCTGTGCCAACCAGCTGGCCCCTGTGTTCACCGCCATATTTAATCAATCACTGGCGGAGTCAGTGGTCCCTGCCTGCTTCAAGATGTCTACCATCATCCCTGTGCCGAAGAAACCCTCCCCAGCATGTCCAAATGACTACAGACCGGTGGCACTCACCTCTGTGGTCATGAAATGTTTCGAGAGGCTGGTCAAGGACCACATTTGTGCCTCCCTCCCCAGTGATATGGACCCTATGCAATTTGCATACAGGACAAACAGGTCCACCGACGACGCGGTCTCCCAGGTACTGCACAGCACCCTCTCGCACCTTGACCGTCAGAAGGGGGGCTATGTGAGACTGTTGTTCATTGACTACAGCTCAGCGTTCAACACCATAGTCCCCACCAGACTGGTGGACAAGCTGATCGAGCTAGGTCTGAGCTCCGCCCTGAGCGCCTGGGTACTGGACTTTCTGAGCGAAAGACCCCAGGCGGTCAGGGTGGGGGGTCAGACCTCCAACACCATCACCCTGAGCATCGGGTCCCCCCAGGGCTGTGTTCTGAGCCCCCTGCTGTACTCACTCTACAAGTTCAGCTCCAACTCCATAGTGAAGTTCGCAGATGACACAGTGGTGGTGGGGCTGATCTCGGACAACGACGAGAAGGCCTACCGGGAGGAGGTTGAGGTACTGGAACGCTGGTGCCAGGACAACAGCCTGCTCCTGAACATTGGTAAAACCAAGGAGCTGATCGTGGATTATAGGAGAGGACAGCAGGAGACGCACACACCACTGATGATTAACGGGGCTACCGTGGACAGGGTGAGCAGCTTCAAGTACCTGGGGGTCCACATCTCAGAGGACCTGACATGGTCAACACACATAGACACAGTAGTAAAGAAGGCGAAACAGCGTCTCTACCACCTGAGACAGTTAAGGAAGTTCAGAGTATCGGGAAAGATACTCCAGTCCTTCTACTCAGGAGCTGTAGAGAGCATCCTGACCGGAAACATCACTGCCTGGTATGGAAACAGCACGGCACAGGACAAGAAGGCCCTACAGAGAGTGGTGCGCTCAGCCGAGCGTACCACGGGTATTGCACTACCCCCCCTGCAGGTTCTATACAACAAGAGGTGCAAATCCAGAGCCTGCAGGATTATGAAAGACCCTCACCACCCCAATAACAGCCTGTTTCAGCTGCTGAGGTCAGGCAGACGCCTGCGAACCCCAGCTACTAGGACAGAGCGGCTTAGGCTCAGCTTCTTCCCCCAGGCCATCAGAGCCATGAACAATGAACATTGAATGCACAGAACATTGAACTGTCCACACACAAGCACACATGAACACACACACGACACGCACACTGTGCACGCTCACACACGAGCAGCCACTTAACACTTTAACATGAGCGGGCACACACTCATGTCGCACACACGCACACTTATGGCCAAAGGAAAGGACACTTTAAATTAGAATAACAGGAACAGTGTATTGCACTACCAAAGCTAACTAGCATGTCCCATATGCTCTGTAAATAACTATGTACAGATACCGAGATGTCACTCCATGTTACCTTTCCTTCTTTTGATTCTATTATATGTACCACTGTATTGCACATCGTTGCGGGCAAGACCACCCGCATTTCATTGTATACCTGTATGCCGTGACAATTAAAACTCTTGACTTGACTTGACTTGACACACGCACACACTCACTTTAAACAAACAGCTCACTGCAGCACCCACTTTACCCACTTTAGAATACCTAAACACACTTTATATTTATTGGTAAAGAATTTGCACTACAACCCATACCTCATTACACCTTACTGTAAATTGTACCTAATTTGTACCTCATCCCATTTCTGCTTTGTACTGTATAGTATATTGTATTGTAACTCAGTTACTTCTACTCTGCATTGTACATTGTATATATGTATATACTGAACACATACTTGACTTCTATTTTATACTTGCTATACTTATTTTATACTTATCTATTTTTGTCTAGCACAGTCTCTGGAGCGTAACAGAAAGAAGCATTTTGTATAAAAGTATTCTGTACTTCTGTATGACAACTAATAAAGAAACTTGAACTTGAAACTTGAACTTGACTCCCCTCTCCCAGCTCACAGGACCTGCCAGTGACACATGCGTTTATTTAGCCTGTAACTTCAGGGTGTTGAAGCCTTTTAGAAGGTTTATTTAGCCTGTAACTTCAGGGTGTTGAAGCCTTTGAGAAGGTTTATTTAGCCTGAGAGAGAGAGAGAGAGAGAGAGAGAGAGAGAGAGAGAGAGAGAGAGAGAGAGAGAGAGAGAGAGAGAGAGAGAGAGAGAGAGAGAGAGAGAGAGAGAGAGAGAGAGAGAGAGAGAGAGAGATACCATCAGTGGTGTCTTGTCAGTCAGTGGTGCCTTGTCAGTCAGTGGTGTCTTGTCAGTCAGTGGTGTCTTGTCAGTCAGTGGTGTCTTGTCAGTCAGTGGTGTCTTGTCAGTCAGTGGTGTCTTGTCAGTCAGTGGTGCCTTGTCAGTCAGTGGTGTCTTGTCAGTGGTGTCTTGTCAGTCAGTGGTGTCTTGTCAGTGGTGCCTTGTCAGTCAGTGGTGTCCTGTCAGTGGTGCCTTGTCAGTCAGTGGTGTCCTGTCAGTCAGTGGTGTCTTGTCAGTGGTGCCTTGTCAGTCAGTGGTGTCCTGTCAGTGGTGTCTTGTCAGTCAGTGGTGTCTTGTCAGTCAGTGGTGCCTTGTCAGTCAGTGGTGTCTTGTCAGTGGTGTCTTGTCAGTCAGTGGTGTCTTGTCAGTCAGTGGTGTCTTGTCAGTCAGTGGTGCCTTGTCAGTCAGTGGTGTCTTGTCAGTGGTGCCTTGTCAGTCAGTGGTGTCCTGTCAGTCAGCGGTGTCCTGTCAGTGGTGCCTTGTTAGTGGTAACAAGTGAAGTTAAGTTCAATACAGACTCTTTATTCTACGACACAACAGGATAGTAACCAAGATTATATTGTTCTATACTTCTATTTGAAAGCTTTTTCCTGTTGTGTTTTATGCTTCTCTGCTGAAACACCACAGCCTCTCTTAGGATATTGAGGTCTTCTACCACGTTTCTGCTTTTCGAGTCTGGTTCTGAAAGAATAATGGATTGTTGGTTGATCAAATTACCTGTGTGTGTGTGTGTGTGTGTGTGTGTGTGTGTGTGTGTGTGTGTGTGTGTGTGTGTGTGTGTGTGTGTGTGTGTGTGTGTGTGTGTGTGTGTGTGTGTGTGTGTGTGTGTGTGTGTGTGTGTGTGTGTGTGTGTGTGTGTGTGTGTGTGTGTGTGTGAGACATACTTTGACCTGTGTTGTCTTTGTTCACATTCAAAGACAGTTCATAAAATGTACTTCCTTACTTCTTCTAAAAGTTAGTTTAGTTAGAGGCTACTGTGGTCGAATTAAATAAGTGCTACACTCCCACACTGTCCCTGCTCTGCTGTGTGTGTGTATCTGTGTGTCCATGGTCCTAAACAGCTACCTCCCACACCTATCTACTTTATATAACTGCTTATGGCGTTGCTATGACAATGAAACATCCTCTGTATCAATTAGTGTCAGTTTTGCATTCAGTTTCACTTCATTTGTCATGTGCAGGTTAACACTTTGATCGCCATGGTTAAATTCATAATTTACCATCCCTCGCCATCTCTATTTGTCTATGGAGAAGTTCCCCTTCTTTGCAGGGCTATAACTTTTTAAATTGTATTGCTAAATTGACATTATTATGGCCCATTCAATGTCCTATATCTATTGTTCAGGGTGTAGCAACGTTATACTTTTTCATTCACATATTCATACTAAAATACGGTCTAAAGTATAAGTATGTTTTTATCGTTTTCTGCAGCTTTCTCCAGAACGTGATTTATAGCTCCAAATGCATTATATTGATGATGAAATACAGTTTGATAGCAATCGGCGCGAGATAAAAGATTTCAACTGGACGTGGTTCTAGAAGTTACTACGTATCATCTGATGTTGACCGGATGGGCGGGGGGTCGTTTATAATTCCGTGGGCAACGTTATATCATTCATCTAGTGTGGGTGATATGATCATCAGAGCAGTTAGTAAAGAACACGTTGGAAAATAACGCTGGATCTTACCGTATCTTCCTCGCGCCGTTGGGCGATGAGCGTGGAGCAGAGATATTCCTATTATGGGATGTCAAAATACCCGATCCATCTCCAGGTTGTATAATAGTATATACGTCCAAATCATGTTGTTTGTCGAGTTCTTTGCACCGATCGGTGTTCACTGTGTCAAGATGGAGTCCTGCTAATGATAGCGAGTGCCCGGACGAAATATGGATGAGCACCACTTCATCCACATGACTTCCTGTTGGGCGATCTGCCGATCGGCCACCAGATGGCGCTCTTTAACCGTTAGAGAGTTGAGTGGAGCTCAGCAGTATATCTCAGGTCCCCGGAGGAGAAATATGATTTCGATCACAGATTTTTGAAATATTGATATCAAAGACGTGTTACGGCGTCTTCGGCAGAATGAGCATGGCGGGCAATGACGAGTTTCGGCGTTTCCGGCGATTAAAGTGTTAACACGAGATCAACAATGTGATTATAGTTAGGGTTCATTATAGTAAGGGTTCAAATGCTCTTGGACTTAATATTCATTGAGCTGTAATGAACACAATAGTTCAATTTCCCTGATGACATAATTTGTGGCCATATTCAAACTAATTTACTTTCAATAACTGTCAAATTAAATGAACTGTTTAGAGTTTTTGGAAGTGCATGAGATTATGTGCAAATTGTTAAATCAATTATTATAGTTTTTTGGTGAAGTGCCCTTTTAACCTTGAATGAATGAATTAATGAAAACTTTATTTAACAGATTGCAGAATGGGTACAATACAGTACGGCTCAATACACACAATTGTTAAGGGGATGCAGACCAGAGAAAGACGTTTGTCTTGTTTACATCAGGGTCCCCCATTTTCAATTCGTAGTGAGTTAGGTATCTTTGCTGAAAAGATACCTGTTAGAGTTTCTATTGAAGTCAATATGAAGTGGCAGGAAGGGCATGAGTTCAATGGATGGAACTGGAGAAGAGGATAATTACTATCATTGTGGAGATCCAAGTTGTATGATCCACACACTCATACGCACAGTCGCACACTCACACATACACACACATACGCACAGTCGCACACACACACAAACAGTCGCACACACACATACAGTACACACAGTCACACACACACACACATATACGCACAGTTGCACATACACACATACGCACAGTCGCACACACGCACAGTCGCACACACACATACGCAGTTGCACATACACACATATACACACAGTAACACACACATACGCACAGTCACAAACACACACAGACACACAGACACACACACAGATACGCACTGTCGCGCACATACACACAGTCGTACACACAGTCACACGCACACATATCCAAAGTCGCACACACACACACACACACACACACACACACACACACACATACACACACACACACACGCACACACACACACACACGCACACGCACACACTAAACAAAGCAAAGCTAATAACAATTCTTCCAATCTGAGATGCCTTTTGCAGTGTCTCTCTAGAACGACAGATCGATTCGGCCATTAGGAACTTCCAGGATCGTGCAGCAGATCCTAATCCATCTCCTGCACAGAGCTCTGCGGTGAAACATCATCCGAGCCGCTGCAGGGGATTGTGGATCTGACTCACTGATCAATTGTTTCCTCAGAGGCCAATCGCAACCAACGGAGTTGCCAGAAGCTTGATTAATGACTCCAGATCAGGAAGGAGGTTGAGGGTTACATTTCTACAATCAAACTAATGACATTAACAGAGACTGTCAAGCCGGCCAGCGTCGGCTTTCGATATTCCCTCAGGAGCGTCTGTGAGTGACCTTTGCCTTGCCTTGGCTCAGTAGTGCCAAGCAGTAGATTTGTACAGGCAGCTCAATAGATAAGATACGATATTCCTTTATTGATCCCCTTGGGGAAATGTGTTTGTATCATAGCAGCATGGGTGAGGGGGGAGGGGAGGTACAGGTATGGGCCGGGTAACAGTAGAAATACATAGTCTATAGGCAATACAATTTAATCTGAATCTAAAAATATGAGAAAAATATACAGTATACACAATGGTGCAGGTGAGGGTCTGTACCCTAACTGGCTAAGAGGGGTTAAGAGTCAGACACACTTAGTGGTCAGACTTTCCTAATAGTTCTCGAGTTCTGCAGCCATTAGTTCTCTAGCTGCTGACAGCAGTCCATGCCCACGATTATAGAGCCACGATGTGATACATTGAATCCTGACTGATCCTTCCTACTAATACTTAACTCTTTGGTGGCCACCCACTTTCCCCATCTGTACCGCCTGGCACCAGCGTTATTGACCATTTTAGCGATGTTTGCAGACCCATTGTGTGTTCTGTATTATAGCTATGGAGACAATAGTACGGCTCATTTGACAGGCATTGTTCAATGTCCATTACTGACTAATCAGTTAATTTCTACACACTGTAGTTTGTAGTTTATTACATGCTAAACATTGCCCATTTCCAAAATAATCCAGTCTTTTTCCATAGATTGCGAGATATGACGCGTTATATGCAATAAGCCCAAATCGTTCTGGTTGATTGCCTGAAACTCCCATATCAAAGGTATATACCATGTACATATGTGCCTTCACAAAATCATCAAGGGAGGGGGTCGTTTCAACTAGAAACTGCGATCGTGTTTGTCAAGCATGTTTTACGTCCGGTAAAACACGACACTGTAATCGTTAAAAAAACATGTTTCAGGTTCGGTAAAATAGACATAGAATATACCTTACCTTAGCCAGAAGGTATTCTAAAAAGAATAATTCCCAGTGATCGCATCGCCATCGCGATTACCTGTGTATATGTCTATACTCGTCTATACGGGAAATAGGCTTCAGGCAAAAAAATCTCAAGGCGATCACTGTGTCGTTCTGTCGAAGAGGAGGAGGAGCCCTTGCAAAACAAAAATAAAGAGAATAGGTGTATCCACACCAAGCCATTCCAGTTCAAAAGGTAGGCGATACTGCCACCTGGTGAGATTCGATCGACATTGCATTTCCAACTTAGGCAGATGAGCCAGGGACACCTAGAGGGCTCCGGCTGACCGTATAGAACCCACAAGTTTTAAACTGTGTGGGTATCAAACAGGAATACTGTCAGGTAGCATGCGCCAAACCGGATATGGGACGTTTTTAGGACGATTTGCCCACCGGCACTTTGGCGACCCCTAGTGGCTCGGGTGTGCATATTTTGTAATACAATATATATATATCGAATTGAAGGCTTATTTGTTGCCTGTCGATAGCGATAAAATCCGACAAAATCCGTTCAGCGGTTCTCGAGTTACTAGGGGTGGGAATCACCAGTTTCATCACAATACGATACGATATCGATTCGATACGATCACAAAGTCTGCCACGATACGATACAATACGATTAGATTCAGGTGCCTGCGATCGATATGAGACAATATTATATGCCCATTTAACACAATCAGTAACATTTAGATCAACAACAAAAAAAGGCAATGGAAATATCATTTGACATTTTTATTTTTGAGCTCTTCCAGACATTTAAATGAAAAACAATCTATTGTTTTTAATACAAATAGACCTCCTGTTCACTGTAAAGTGCCATTTTTTATATATTTAGCTTTAAACTTTAAGTAATTTTTTTTGGAACTCACAACATGCAACCTAAAACCCCTTCCTCTCCCAAACCATTCCTGCAATTGTTTTATGTTGCATGATGATCATGAATACATTTAATATGTATTGTATTTTTTATGTTTAAATATCAACATTATCTGTCCATCCTCAGTACATTTACTATAAATATACTACCGGTATACTTCATCTGGTCTTTCCAAACGCACACACACACAGAGAAAAGGAGCATGCCTGCCCCCCCCCCCCCTCCTTCCCAGTCCCCACTCCTCTCTGCCTATGGCTCTGGGTTAGCTTGTCGTTAGCTTACGCTAACGTAACGTTAATTTTGATCTTTAACACGACATGGGCATAAAGGAATGGCGAGGCTTGCAAAGCAGGTTAGATGCATTTGACCCGTTGCGGAATAAAACAGCAGGGACTTGTTTTGGGTCGCAGAATAGGCACACTAGCCTTGCTCTAGTGACGCTCTATACCAGGACTGGCCAACCCACAGCTCACGAGCCGCATGCGGCTCTTTGCCCGTCAATGTGCGGCTCTTCCATCCATAAAAAAGAAAAAAAATTATATATATATATTTTTTTTACTCTTTTTTGTCATTTTTTTTATGTCACTCATTCCATAAGGACGTAGAATAAACATTAAAAAAATTAAATGGTCCATTTGCATGTTCTTGGTATCTGAATCTAGGGACATATATGGATCAGTGTCAGAAATAGTGTGTCTGTTAGGCTTGAGTAAATTGTAATGAACCAAAGGAGAATCAATTCTATTTAAAAAGATTATCTTTGACTGTGAATAACACCATGCTAAAATTGACCAGACCTGATTAAACAGAAGGTTTTGTAGATACAGTACTGAATTCTGCCATCTTTTTTATAATGTAAATTTCTCTTTTTTTGCAAGACATTCACAGAAAGGTAGAGAAACTAACTGCGTTCTGTTTTATGGCAATAACGTTCAGGTTTGTGGGAGATAATCCCAAAAAATAAGAGAAATAAAAAAGTAAATCCAGAAGTCAGATGATTGACAGGGGCTGGTGTGAGCTGGGTAGGGTAGTTTTTCGAAATTCGAAAGCCCTGAGTCTCTTCCTTCAAAAGACTACACTCACTTTTGGCTGTGCCACTTCCTCCTGTCAATATTCGCTGGTTTCCGACTCAATGCACTTAGATTTCTATAATCTTATATTTCACTAATAACAGTTAAAATAATTGGTAAACAAACGTAATGCTGAAAATATACACTTTTAGGGCTTGTGTCCATAGGGGACGTTTTATGAGTTGTCAGCTCCTTTCTGTCATTCATTTATATGCTGGAGAAGCGTCAGACGCGCTCCTCTTCCCAGAGCCGTGCCTCGCGTTTTATGAGCTCTCGACGGCAGCGTTTTTGGCGGAGCGCTCCCAGCTCATAAAGTTGAAATTAGTTCAACTTTTTTGGAAAGGCGCATCAATGTAACTCATCGAGGAAGGGGCGGAGCCGCGGCTGGCGCGAGCTCTGGGGAGACCCAGAAAGACGCTCAAAGCTTTTTTTTCTTCTTTTTTCAAAGCGGTCCGCCTCGAAAAAAAGGCTATTAGTGGACACATAGCCTTACTGTATATCTCGGGCTTAAGAGGTTAACCCTGTGAGGCCCAAATTAAAAAGACATTAGCAACTTCAGAGGCCAGAGGGTGGGACATATAAACACATTTACTATCAAATAGCATTGTGAGGCTGAACAACAGGACCAATTGACTATACATGTGCTTACATTTTTTTTAATAAACATTATTTTTTTTAAATGGCTAAAAGTGATTTTGTAATTTTGCAACCGTGGGTCTCGCAGGGTACTTTTAACCCTGTGAGGCCCAAATAAAAAAGACATTAGCAACTTCAGAGGCCAGAGGGTGAGACCTATAAACACATGAAGGGTGCCGTGACTGAAAAAAAAGTTGAGAAACGCTGGTATATGGTGTGGCTCTTTGTGGTACCACAGTAATTTTTGTGGCTCTTAGTCACTGACTGGTTGGCCACCCCTGCTCTATACGCTACTGCTGTGTGCTGTTGATCCGAGCCGAGCGGATACGACACTCCATGGGATTTTCAAAATAAGAGTATGAATCGATCTTTTTACGTTGCATCGATCCTATTTGATCATTGATAATAGATCGATATATCGATCTGGATCGATGTAACGTCCCACCCCTACGAGTTACATGCCGGTATTTGAGGCTTGTGCAAAGTACACGGTATTGCGCAAAATACCACTCCCGACTCAGGCTGCAGTAGTTCCGTCAATCTAGATCCGATCTCGAAAATGATTATGGATCGTTGTAGCCAATGAGTGTGGCTTACCAATGAAACACCACATGGGGATGTATGATCTAGGATCTAGGTGAAAAACTAACAAGCAAAGACAGGAAGAGAATGAATTGAAGTCTATGAGAATTGTACACAGTTTACCAAAATCTAGAGCCATATGAAATCCGCGTTCACGGAATCGCGGACGGAATCGCGGAATTAACCAATAAAAATGGAATCAACTGCAAAACGTGGAATATTGCAGAATTTGGCCTAATCTGGACTGAAATTTCGTTTTTGGGTGGAACGTTTGGTGCACACGCGACCGGGGAGGCGGGGACTCTACAGCGTGTTACACACAACACAGCCGCGGTGCTCAAGCGTCTGGCTGCTTCAGTGTTAACATTGTCAAGAAGCTAAACAATTCCACAATAAGCCCTCAATTCAGAGCAGAACAGTATCCTAATGACTTTTATGCCTCCGGTGATAAGGTGTTTTGCTAATTCTGTCAACGTTCCGTGGACTGGACCCGCAAAAACACTTGCGACACTATTGTGATTAAATAGCTATAACGTTAGGACGTTTAGCTTCTAGCTAAGCTTTTAGCTTCTAGCACCCATACATCTAGTGCACCCATCCATTTGTTTAAAGGGGAACTATTTTACTATTTCTTTCACTATTTGGGCACTTTTACACAATTCCTGTGAGTCTATGGAACACCTCTGTAATATATATATTTTTTTTATTCATTGTTTTGTATTTCTAATCAAGTCCTCAAAAACAGCATTTTTCTACCTCAAGATTTCGAGCTGTTTTGAGCCTGGGCTGCAGGTGCCACCTAAACCACTGCGGAGCGTCGTCGTCTATCTCAACATTAACATGCAGCAGTGACTATATGACATCACATATAGGCACATTTTCAAACGACTCAGTTCAGTGAGGGTGAATATTGTGAGAGGAGAATTGGAAGAATGCGCCAATATGAGAATTTTGAGACATAGATCATATTAATATAAGTTCACATAGCTAGGAAACAATGCTAAACACTCAAAAAGGCCATTTATAAGATAGTTCCCCTTTAATGCAAACGATTGTCATTATACACTGCCCTTTATAAACTAAATACACTTAAATAGCTATGTAACATTATAGGACTATCTATGGAAATGATAGCTTCTAGAAGTTCTAGCTAAATCTGGTGCACCCATCCATTTGTTTAATGCAAACGATTGTCATTATACACTGCCCTTTATAATCTAAATAAACTTAAATAGCTATGAAACGTTACAGTACATAGGACTATAGATGGAAATGATAGCTTCTTGCTAAATCTAGTGCACCCATCCATTTGTTTAATGCAAACGATTGCCATTATACACTGTCCTTTATAAACGAAATAAACTAAACTAAAGGTGCCTAAATTATGCATTACTATATTTCATCACAATATAATAGATATAGCTAGGTTACTGACATTGTCATTGTGATAATGTCAGTAGTAGCTAGCTGTATCTATTGTTTACACTTGAAATATTAAAACGGAAAAAATGGAATTTGGGAAAAAATCAAATGGAATTTGGAAAATAATAAAACGGATTTCATATGGCTCTACCAAAATCACTCCTAATCACTCATTTCTGAATGGATCTTTATGAAATTTGGACATGTACTACATAAGGCTTCAGGCTATGGGTTCATATGGATTTGTAAGCCATACCACCTTCTGGGGAAATACTACCTCTGGACTACTAACTACTACAGAAAAACTTGAGTAACAAGTTTTTCTACAACTTAAGTTCAGACATATGTAACTCTATTATGTTAGCACTAAAAGTGAATTTTTCTTCAGGCTCATGCATGTGCTATATTTTTTTTGATTTGATATTTTTTATTTTTGTGTCTTACATACAGATGTATGCCCAGCCCATATGGGCTTACAAGACACATAACAATAAGTATATAATAATATACTTTACCAATTACTTAACAAATGACATAGACCAAGATGGCCATACAAAAATACAAGAAAATACAATAAAACGTAATATAACACAAGCTGTACTCAATGTAAATAAACAGTAAAACAGTATAAATAAGTATAAGTAGACTTCCGGTTTAGCTGCAATATGTAGCGCACGCAATTGGTTACAGCTCCGCTCCCGTTATCGTTAATTTCGTTTAAAAACCTTATTTGGACAATACCAAAAGAGATTAGACCACATCGTATGTATTGATAAGACCCTCTACTAACTATATCAAAAGACAACATGGATAAGGATAAGAGAAAGGGTGGAAGGAAACAAGACACAGCAATTCTAACGGCGCCGATTGAAACACGTTCAAGGAAAATGACAGGCGACGCTGTGGCAGATCCGTTGGTGACAAGCCCCGACGCGGGGAATATAGAGGAGAATACACAGGGACCAAGGACAACTGGCCCAGAGAGGGAGACAATAGATGACAACATAACAGGAACATCAGAAAAAAGTACCGTGAAGGAAAAAGCAGGCGATTTTGAGAAGATAATAGCAAAAACATCCATCGGATCCCTCACTGCTCCAATAACATCAACTGACACAAGCAGTTCAATTACACAACCCGACTTCAACTCTCTGACTATCCTGATAAAAGAACAGATGGTCGCTTTCAAAGCACACGTAAAAGAACAGATGGTCGCTTTCAAAGCACACGTTGAACACATCGATACTAAATTCGAAGAGGTTATGAGAGCGGGCGCTTTACAGTCCATGCGAATCACGACAGTGGAGAATACGGTGACAGAAATTACACGGGCAGTCAAGGCGAACGAAGGTGGCATGACAGAGATGGGAAAAGAGATGGAAAGAGTGAAAGAAGAATATCGGAGGGAAATACAAGGGCTTAAAAACGAAGCGACGGAGAGGCTACTAGAAACCCAACGCTACCACAGGCGGAATAACATCCGCATTGTGGGGCTTGATGAAGCAGTAAACTGCGAAGATCCCAACTTTCCAACAGTGTTATCAACAATTTTGGGTAACATCGATCCAAACACAGTGCCAGAAGTGGACCAAGTTTACAGAATCGGTTCTCGGGGGCAAAGAATCAACGGGCCAAGAGTCATCATTGTCACCCTGCGGAAGACTACAACAAGGGATGACATCATCAAATTTGCTCGCAACCAACGTGGGAATCTGAATTATGGTGGTAAACCAATATTTATCTACGAAGATTTGAGCAAAGATGCCATCATCCGACGTCTACCATACAAGGAGGTGATGCAAAAGCTGTTCAAAGCCGGTTACAAGCCAAGGCTATCATACCCGGCGCTGTTATCATTCTTGGGCAGTGACGGCCGCAGGTCAGGTATATACACACCTATTGAAGCTGAGGATTTTCTGCATCGAAATGGAGCAAATAACCCAAGGCAGGACAAAAATGCCGGAAACAGATAAGCCTCTTTCTCAATGTATACCAGTGTTAGAATGACTTTATTGTGTTCATCAAGGTAGCAGACGATATGCAAGCCGTCTATAACAATGTGTACTGTGTATAATACGATTCATAATACATTATAATTTCAGTCTCTGGTCTCTGAGGAGACAAATACATATCATTGCAAAAAGATCTATCTGGAATATTCTGGGTTTATCGCTCAAATGCCCTGGGTCTCTTAGATCATTCTGGAACATAAAATAGTCTAGGCACTAGTATACTCTACAACCTTCTAGAATATAAGGCACCATGACAACGAAGCCTACAACTCTAACAATAAACATCCGGTGAGTATACACATAGCAGATAATAAATTAAATGAAGTTCAATCAGTCCTTAATAATATTTAAAAAATTAACCACACTTAAACGTATGAACACTACAAGGTTATTCTAACAATTTAAGTAATCACTCCATTGAAGGCACATTGAAGCTCTAAAAGGCGCTGCTTTTCTATCTTATCTAATCTGTTAATTCGGTTCTAGTGGCTTCTCCACGTTGATAATTATTCTATCTCTCATTCCTTATCTATATCTTTCCATTGATTTTTATTTTATTTAATTTTTTCTTCTCATTACTCTATATTTTTTAAAATATATTTTAACTTACATTGTTCTTTTCCAATGTTCATCACATTAAGGTGTCAATATTGCTCTACAATCTTTTCCTTTTTTCCTTTTTTCCACACGTTAGTAGAGGGTTCAAATGAATATGTCGATGAAAGTTTATTCTCTTTTTTTATTTTTTATTTGATTTTTTCTGTCATTTATCACAATACTTCATTACAGTAAGGGAAGGTGCAAGACCAAAAGCGACATTCTATTGCAATAGAATGGAAATGTTAGATCCTATGGCAATTAGCATAGGAAGATTAAGATTACAATGCTCAGTTTGGGCAATCCGGTGGACTATGGGAGAAAGTCAATCGCGGAGGATGTGTTCTTGGAACACAGGCCTGTACGACTTTCTGGGTGAGGGGAAAATAGGGGATTTTTATTTGTATATATGTTTTTAAGCTCAGCTCTCAACGGGACCTCATTAATTGGATGTACATCTATTGTAGCTTCACACTCCAGAAGCATTACCAAAAACTACACAAAAACATGCATAGATTATGGCTAGTTTGAATATAATGGTATGGAACACCGGTGGGATAAACAAACAACACAAACGCAAAAGCGTGCTCACACTGATGAAAAAAGAACATGTGGACGTGGCTCTATTAAGCGAAACGCACATTTTAGAGGAAGACATAAATACGTTAGCGGATAACATATACCATAATATTAGTCACTCTTCTTTTGTTACGAGAACTAGAGGGGTAGCCATAGTCGTCAGGCGCAAATTAAATATCGAATTGAGAGGGGTATGGTCGGATGCTGAGGGGCGCATAACTATAGCTAGGATTATACACAATAACAGGAAAATTGCATTGGCAGCGGTATATGCCCCAAATTTGTACGAAGTGGGTTTCTTCACTTCACTAACCGGAGAAATGTTAAACCATCCCGAGTACTCATATATAATAGGTGCGGATTTTAATGCCATTTGGAACCCAAGGATGGACAAAACTTACCTTACCTTTTCCAGCGAACAAAAAAATTCATCTAAAGCATTAAAAGATTGGTCGAAATCAACAGGGGTAACTGATTTATGGCGTTCACTTAACCCCATGACCCGCAAGTACTCCTGTCGTTCGACGAGACACAACACACTATCCAGAATTGATTACGTCTTTGCATCCCCGAGAATATTTGATAAATATGAAGTGGAAATGACACCCAATGCGCTATCAGATCACTGCTACTTAATCCTGAAAGCAACATTTGGTACACTATCTTCCCGGGCCCCAAGATGGCGTTTTAATTCTATGCTGCTTAACAACAATGAATTCATTACACAAATTAAAGAAGCTCTCACAATATTCCTACGGGATAATGCTAACTCGGTGCAAGATCCCAGAATATTATGGATGTCGGTAAAGACTATGATCAAGGATTTCTCGGATAGATTTTCCTCCATATTGCGCAAAAATCAAAACACAAAACTATCTGAAATGGAAACGCTTTACTCAACGCTTTTTAATTCTTTAAAATACAACAACTCTACTAGACTAGAAAACCAAGTTAACATTCTAAAGACAGAGATCAAAGCAATATACAGACAAAAATCGGAATTGCAAATACGCAGCACAAGACAACAGCAGTACTTCCAAGGCTCTAAACCTAGTCACCTATTAGCCATGCGACTAAGAATTAATGCAAAATTTGCAGATATAACTGCCATTAGGAAACAACAAGCTCTAGTAACAGAACCCAAAATAATAAACGATACATTCAAAGAATTCTACTCCGATTTATATAATTCAGAAACGACCTTTGATCAAGACAAATTAGACACATATCTTAATCAAATTACTCTCCCTAAACTTACGGAGGACGACGCTAAACAGTTAGAAGTACCGATCACATTAGAAGAACTCAAGAAGGCCATATCCGGAATGAAAAACGGCAAGGCTCCGGGAATTGACGGTATCCCATCAGAAATGTACATTTCTTGCTGGGACATATTTGGACCCTTATTACTAAATATGATCTTATACTCAGTCAAAGAGGGAAGCTTCCATAAACACCAAAATATCGCACTCATTTCAGTTCTTCACAAAAAAGACAAAGACCCCACTGAGTGCGGTAGTTACCGTCCTTTAAGCCTCCTCGGAACCGATGTCAAACTGTACTCTAAGATATTAGCCATCAGATTGCAAAAGCATATGACGTCTTTAGTTCATCCGGACCAAACAGGCTTCATAAAAGGTCGCCTGATTAATGATAACATAAGGCGAATACTGCACGTACTAGATGCAGACAAAGAGGACACCACACCTAAGGCGATACTATCCCTGGATGCTATGAAAGCATTTGACAGGTTGGAATGGTCGTTTCTATGGGCAGTATTAGAAAGGATGGGGTTAGGAAAAGGATTCATTGATATGATTAAAGTACTATACAAGGACCCATCGGCCAGGATTACAACAGGCACATTCATCTCCGATATCTTTCCGGTATCACGCTCAGCCAGACAGGGTTGCCCTCTTAGTCCCGGACTATTCGATCTATCATTAGAACCTTTAGCACAATTTATAAGACAATCCCAACACATAGAACCAATAGTAATCAAGGGCACACATCTTAAAATTAGTTTATATGCGGACGACGTAATATTGTTCATGCAAAACCCCAACAACACATTGCCGCATATACTCAAGTTGATAGAAAACTTTGGTGATTTATCGGGATTTAAAATAAATTGGCCTAAGTCGGCTTTTCTTCCTCTTAACACCAGTGCAAAAAAAGACACAACCCTCCCAGGTGCGATACCTATGGTCAAACATTTCAGATGCTTGGGTGTGGAAATATTTCCCACCATAAGACAAACGGTGAAGCACAATTACACAAAAATACAGAACAAAATCAAAGACGACCTGGACAGGTGGGCAAAACTTAAAAACTCAGTACAGGCAAGGGTATCAATAGTTAAGATGGATGTATTACCAAGAATCAATTTCTTCAGCTCAATGCTTCCGTTACCTCCTCCAGAGGGCTACTGGAAAAGATTACAAACCTCCACATACAAATTTATTTGGAATAACAAACCACCTCGCATAAAAAGATCCACCGCACAGAGAAATAAAGCAGACGGTGGCATGGCAGTCCCAGATTTTTTACAATATTTTAAGGCCTTCACATTAAGACCATTGAAGATATGGTTTGACCCCCAGGCTTTAGTATCTTGGAGAGAATTAGAAGAAAACATGGTAGCCCCACAGAGACTGAAAGACATAGCACACACTAAACTTTCAATCAAGCATTGTGAGCGAGAATTTGGCCCAATAATTACCCATGCAATCAGAACATGGCGGGAAACACAAAAGAAATATCCTAACCCTCAAGAATGGCATAATCACACTCCCATATTCAATAACAATGCACTCTTAATGGGAAAACGACCTATAAGATTCCCTATATGGGAAGAGAAAGGCATACACTCATTAGGGGATATTTTTAATAACAAGGGCCTCTGTAGTTATGTCGAAATATGCATAAAGTTTAACCTCACCGAGTCCACATGGCTTTTTTACATACAGTTACGACTTTGTATGAGATCTCACGGTGTTCCATTACTCATACCAATTGAACACCACAGATACCACAAATTTTTCTATGAAAGAGATACATTGGGAGGTTTTGTATCAGGTTTTTATTATCAATTACTAACGTCCTCGTATGAAACCCTTCAACTAGACACTGTCTGGAGGAGGGATATACCAGACCTGGAATATGACTTTGATTGGCAAGGAGCCTGGGCAAATGTCCGACTTACATCAAGGAACCCGGATCATCAACAAATCAATCTGAACTATATTCACAGAACATACTTGACTCCTATAAGGCTGTGCAAAATGGGGCTTATACAAGACTCCAAATGCTCCCAATGTACAAATGGGGACGAAGGAACATTTATGCACATGTATTGCGACTGCCCACCAGTTAAGGCATTCTGGAAAGATGTGTCCCAACAATTATCAATACTCGTATTTTCGAATATACCTGTACACCCCGCGGTATTACTATTGAATGATGTTTTTGAGTTTGCAGTGAATCCACAACTAAAAAGATTGGTTTTATCGGGTATCACAGTAGCTAAAAAACTGATCGCATCACGTTGGTTTCAACCGGAAAAAATGTGCCGAAAAGTGTGGTTTCTTACATATCTCGATGTGATATATCAAGAAATATCTACAGCAAGAATTCTGGGGCTCAATGAATCCAAAATGTCAATGTGGTTAGA
Organism: Notolepis coatsorum; assembly: GCF_963971535.1. Taxonomy (NCBI): domain Eukaryota; kingdom Metazoa; phylum Chordata; class Actinopteri; order Aulopiformes; family Paralepididae; genus Notolepis; species Notolepis coatsorum. Next base: position 85,714,687 of record NC_140180.1, on the reverse strand, counting down.
AGTGGTGGGGAGAATAAAAGCTAGCTTATAATGGTAGTGTCTGGTTAGGAGTGAGGGATAATGGAGGTACTATCCAAGAGGGGGTCCGGGAGGGGGGGGTTTGAGCTGGAGCATATGTGTGTAGGGTTTTAGAAAATAGGTATTAGGGGTATATTATATACTAACATTTATATAATTGTAATTTCGCTGGATATACACTGTATACGGTTAAAATGTTATTATAGACTATTTTTGTTTTATCCTGTTTCTGTACTTGCATATATTTTAACCACCTTTACTGAAAGTTTCATTATGCATTGTGTGTTGAGTACTGACTTTTAATAATTTTTTGTTTTGCAATAATAAAAAATATATAAAAAAAAATAAAAAGTATAAGTATAAAGTATGTTGTTTTGGTTTGCAAAGAAAGTATGCAGTCCTCAAAAATGATAAAAAAGAGCTATTCAGAACTGATTGCATTATTTTACTATTATATTCTATTTTACTCTGTCTATTCTATTTTACTCTGTCTATTCTATTTTACTCTTTTATTACATTTTAATACAGGTTTTAAACTGTGTGGGTATCAAACAGGAAGAAAGACTGTCAGGTTTTAAACTGTTTAAACAGTAATTGAGAACTGTTCTGTAAAGCGGAGATAACTATTTTATTGCACTGCACTATTGCATTAGTTGACTAATGTCTATATGTCTATTATATTTTACTCTTGTATTACTGTCTATTTAAAAATGGTCTATAGTACGGTATGTGTATCAGTGATAATCAGACCTTAAACAAAGAGGCCTATTGAGATGTTAGATCCTAATATGAAAAACTATGTGATTTAATGTGTTACCTTGACTTTGTCTATTTTGATACGTTTTATAGTTATTTTATGTCTGCACTTCATGCATTGCTCTTCATCTGCCAATTTTGTGCTAATTTTATGCCTGTCTTTTTTTCTTTTTCTTTTTTCTGCTGTGAAGCACTTTGAGCTACAATTCTTGTATGAAAGGTGCTATACAAATAAAGGTTATTATCATTATTATTAAACCTTGTATTGTAAAGCAGTGTACTGAGGGGAAACGGTCCTATTTGTGCTGCTTTTATTAACTGTTCCGGATTCTGTTGTTGACACTAGTTTCCATGTACATGTGTAGAGTGTTGGTTTCTGTGTTTCTCTCTGTGTCCCCATGGTCCTCTAGTGTAGCTCTGTTAAATGGAACCTCTGTCTGGAATCTAGGGCACCTCTTCTGTTTGCTTTATTAAACCATTCTCCTCTCCGTTTGCCTGTGTGATTAAATACATTTTGTCCTCCAACTTTGTTCTGTTGATATGAATAGAATTTGGTTTCTGTGTTTCTCTCTGTGTCCCCATGGTCCTCTAGTGTAGCTCTGTTAAATGGAACCTCTGTCTGGAATCCAGGGCACCTCTTCTGTTTGCTTTATTAAACCATTCTCCTCTCCGTTTGTGTGATTAAATACATTTTGTCCTCCAACTTTGTTCTGTTGATATGAATAGAATTTCTGCCAGCAGGCATTATATTTTCCTCAGTCTTCACAGCACAAACCATTTATCATACTGACAGTGGCTAGATTATTGTCCCTTTTGTTTGGTGTGGTTTAGACAGAGTTGTCTCTCTCTCTCTCTCTCTCTCTCTCTCTCTCTCTCTCTCTCTCTCTCTCTCTCTCTCTCTCTCTCTCTCTGAAATGGTGTAGATAGAGAAAATAATAGCAATACGGATTGCTATTCTATTTCATGGAGCTGTATTTAACACACACACACAAGGATTAACACAATGATTCAGTTTCACAATTCACTTGACATGAATCTGTACAAAGCTGTTTACGGTTTTGGGATATGTGTGAGATTATCTGCAAAATAAACAGACAGACAGACAGACAGAATGGATAAACATAATGCATGTGTAACGGAGGTACCGCGAGTATATCCACAGTCATGATGGACTTTTGTTGACACGTTTTGTGAAGTGACTGTGGACATTAGCGTTACTGCAAGTTAAACTCAATAACTTAATATCGCCTAATCTATGTTTTAAATTATGGCTATGTGTCTAATCTGCCCGTCGCTTATCAAAGACTCATTTTCCAGTCAACATTGGCAAGGCAGATTGTATTTTTATCGCTTCATTTCCGTTTGATAGCATTTTGAAAATCACCCGTTTTTCGGGGGAAAACAACCCATGCCTATGATAATCGCCTTTTACTGGAATATTCAAGAACGTTGTCATTTGTCGGCCTATTTATGAATTGTTTTCAAATAAACGCTAGATGATCGATAGTATATGTGTGCGCACGCACGCTTGTGCTGTGCGCTGATAATCGCTGCTCTTATTTCCTCATGGCTTTTACAGTCAAAACAGCCATATCACATATCACATAAACGCTTATATATCCGTGAAAACGAGTCTGATTATCCTAACACTGATAACATACATTCCTTACCTGAGGTCAGATGGTATCCAAATGGTTTATTCCAATTTCCGATCGCCATTCGAAAAAAATCGATAAATGTATTGATCCATCGTGTGTACAGTATAACACATGATCTGCGCGGCTCAGAGGCTCCAGAATGAACTCTGATAGACCCCGGCTGCATCAGTGAGAAGTAAAATGTGGAGTCAGAAATCCGTTCTCTCATTCACTTTCATTGAGTCCATTCCAAAAGGGTGATTTACCATCTGGGAGACGATAGGGGGCGCTTTTTTCACATCTGAGTGCCGGCGGTCCCTGGATTTCCAACGGTAGGCTCGCGTGATGCAATATGATTTCAGATCGCTAATAATAAAAAATACCCGAGAATACTCGTGACCGTGGCATTCAACGGTCGGGGCGTAAACCCGAGAAAAACCGTGAGTGGCATACAAAGTGTTAAAGGAAAACTCCAACATTTTGGGAAATTCGCTTATTTAACATCTTCCCTGGAGTTAGACAAGAAGATACATACCTTTTTTTCTTTATCTGCATGCAGTAGGCTTAGGGAACACCCGCACTGTTAGCGTAGCTTAGCTTCATCACTGGAAGTGGGGCAGTCCTTTACCCTGAAGTTCCCTACAGTCCCCTACAGTCACAAAATACACTCCAAATACAACTCCAAAACGTTCCTGACTGTAAACATGTTGTGACCTGTGTATTTACCACGTGGAGAAATAAAAAATAATTGAATTCGACATTTACGTTTTCTAAGCAAATATATTTTATTCCGAACCACTCCTCTCGGGGAGCAGTGATTTCATGCAACGCAGTGCTACTTTCTAACGTGACGCCAGTGTTTGTTTGCATTCTCATTTCATTCAAAGGATCCGAACCGATTGAAGTTTATGGATACGAACCTAAACTAACGTTACAACTAACCTAAAGTTAGTTTAGGTTTGTGTTAACGTTACATAATGTACAAAATAAACGTATTTCCGGTGCTTTAGACGTCGCTCTTTTATTTTGAAACCCCCCTGACCGGAAGTATAGTAGATGCTTTGTTATCTGCTTTAGTGTCCGGTTCTGTGTTTGTTGGTTTTCGTTAGCTAGTAGCATATCAACACCAGCCATGGGAATACTGTTTTCTAAATTGTGGAGGCTTTTAATCGTCAAGGTAAGATGATTTGAAGGCATGGTATCCATAAACTTCAATCGGTTCGGATCCTTTGAATGAAATGAGAATGTAAACAAACACTGGCGTCACGTTAGAAAGTAGCACTGCGTTGCGTGAAATCACTGCTCCCCGAGAGGAGTGGTTCAGCAAAAAAAATGTCAGAGTATATTTGCTTAGAAAACGTAAATGTCTAATTCAATTATTTTTTATTTCTCCACGTGGTAAATACACAGGTCACAACATGTTTACAGGAACGTTTTGGAGTTGTATTTGGAGTGTATTTTGTGACTGTAGGGAACTTCAGGGTAAAGGACTGCCCCACTTCCAGTGATGAAGCTAAGCTACGCTAACGGTGCGGGCGTTCCCTAAGCCTACTGCATGCAGATAGACTAAAAAGGTGTGTATCTTCTTGTCTAACTCCAGGGAAGATGTTAAATAAGCTAATTTCCCAAAAGGTTGGAGTTTTCCTTTAACACATTGGTTGCCAGCAGGGTGCACGATTTATCGCTTGGATGCCACCACTCTAATCAATGAGAGGACGAGCACATTTGCGAACGCATAAACTATATCTTAAATTATGGCTATGTGTCTAATACGCCTGTCGCTTATCAATGACTTGCTTGCAGTCAACATGTACGAAACGGATTGTTTTTTCATCAGTACATTTCCGTTTTATACCGTTTTGAATATGAGTATAGTTTTGAAGATTTCTAGTGATTCCAGAAAAATCTGCGAAAATAGCTCTTTACTGGAATACACAAAACACGTTGTTATTTTTCTGCCTATTTATGAATCGTTTTCAAATAAACGCTAGATTATCGATAGTATATGTGTACTTATGCACGCTAGAGAAGCGGGCTGAAAAATCGATTATCTATGCCCTGCCTGGCGCTAACGTCATATACACACATAGGAGACATGTTGTGAACGCTGTGAAAAAAAACTCTGATTAACCCAATACTGGTCAAATAAAGTCCTTACCTCACATCAGATGTTCTGCAAAAAGATTAATCCAATTCCTGATCGCCATTCGAAATATCGATCGCGTTTATTGATCCAACGTTATACCTCGAAACACATAATTGACGCTTCTTCCATTTCCCTCAGTGGATGCAATAGTCTCAGGTTACATTACCTCAGAAGTCAAATGTGGAGCCCAGAGTTTTTTTTCTGATGCATTCCCATTGACTCCATTCCAATGGGTGCAATACCATCCAGGAGACGATAGGGGGCGGTATTTGCCCTTTTCGAGCTCAGAGCCAGTCCCAATGATAACGTGAGGCTGGATGGATGAAAAATTTATGGATATCGATAATAAAAGAAATAACGATTAAATAACGAGATTCCTCTGCATTGGCACCCAACGCATGGCGGCCAACAACGAGATACCTAATGTGTTCAAAGGCAGACAGACACAGTGAATTCACCTCTTGGTATAGTGGTCTGTGGTGTCGCCTGCGGCACGGAGACCGGGGTTCGAGACTCACTCGGGGCAATCCCTTAACAGGGGTCGAACTGTAACACAGCGCAGAGATGGCAATACGAGACCGGCTACACATGCATGATATTATTCCAGAGATCATGATATGATTCCAGACTGACAGTGGTTGAAACATCCCTGGGACTCACAAAATGTAGTAAATCAGGTTACTTTTGTCTTTGTTTTTCCTCCAGACAGGCCAATATTTTCTATTTAATTAAATGTTCTATTCAAACAACAGACAATAACAGCCAGCACCACTACAGGATAAATGCAACCAGAGTAAACATGACAACATGACAACAGACATCACTGTTATTAGATTATCATGACCACAGTAAACATCACAACACGACAACAGACAGCAATGTTAATAGATTAACTGAGTGAACCGGGTACCTGTCAGCAAATGGCAGAGAACTGTCATGAAACCAAAAGGTTTTAATTCACAACATGCAGGCAATGTGTCACCTAGATAAAAACCAAACCACGGTCCTCCAGCATTTTGAAACAGCTGAGAGGCCATGTGACCTGAAATGCTGTAGGACCCACCAGGGGGTAACCCTTTTGCCTGCATGTTGTGGATTAAAACTATCTACTATAGGTCACTCAGAACCCATACAGAACTCCGACCACAGGACTCTGAAAGTAAGATAATAGCATGGACTACACTACTGGTAGTATTTCAAAGAATTTAATATAAAACAAATCTGAACCATCCCTCTAAAGACAGGGTTGGGTGCTGTGAAAGCCTGTTTAATGATACAAAAGGTAACATAAAACAGAATCTGGAGAGGGGCCAGCTGAATACAACATTGTGTCATCTGCATATAAGTAGATTAGGGAGCTTGCCGCTGCACAGGGGGTATTAAACTCAAACAAAAACATCCGTCTCCTCGGCTTCTCTGAAGATGTCCTTCTTTTATTCCCCCTATTCAGATTCAGATTCCTTTATTGTCACTTATTTCAGTACTTTACAGCAAGAACAGTGAACTTCTATTTATTGTGGTCCCTCGACCATAACAGCTTCTATCTTAATAATAAGATAGATTCTTAATAATAAAATAAGATTAAAATACAATAGATTTTGCATAGAATAAAATAAGATGACTAAAAACAAATATGACTATATACAGTTATAAAAGTGTCCAGTGCAGTGTAGATATTATACTATATACATGTTTAAATAACAAAGATGGCTATGTACAGTTGTGTGTAATGTGCACATATTTTTGCAGTGCAAAATGCAATGTGCAATACGGTTGTCAGCCACAACAGTGTTTCTCAAGTGTAGAGGGGGGGGGGGGCTCTGTTTATGGTGTCAATGGGCTCTGTTTATGAGTCTGATGGCTTGGGGGAAAAAGCTGTTCTTATCAGTCCATCCGTTACTCTGTCAGCTACCATCCCTCACTCATCAACTTTGATCTGCACCTTGAGGAGCTGAAACAAAGAATCTTTTCATCTTTCTATCCATCTATTCTCTTCACCTATCTATCCATCTATTATCTTCATGTCTCTATCCATCTATTATCTTCATATCTCTATCCATCTATTCTCTTCATCTCTATCCATCTATTCTCTTCATCTCTCTATCCATCTATTCTCTTCATATCTCTATCCATCTATTCTCTTCATCTCTCTATCCATCTATTCTCTTCATCTCTATCCATTCTCTTCATATAATAAATAATACATATCTTCTCTCCATCTCTCTATCCATCCACCCATCCATTTCCTCTATATCTTCACATCCCTCCATCCCTCTCATCTCTCCATCATTCTCATCCCTCCATCCATCCATCCATCCATCCATCCATCCATCCATCCATCCATCCATCCATCCATCCATCCATCCATCCATCCATCCATCCATCCATCCATCCATCTCTCATAAATTGGCCTTGTCAGGGAGAATGAGGGTCAGAGATGATTGAGTCTTGCTCCCTCATAAATAAAAAAAGGTGGAGGAATTAGCAGGTTAAATCATGGCAGGTCGTTAATGTAAAAAAAACTCCCTCTACCTCACAACCTTCACAATACACAAATGTGAATATTGAAAGTTGTTGTGTCTTAAATTATGCTCCCTATCAACACTCAACAGAGTTCACAGGCTACTGTAATACTCTCTAATTCAAATTCAAAGGTGTGTCTCTCTCTCTCATTATTCTGATGTGATGCCATACGTGCCTCTATTGGCTGGATTATTCTATTGTATTAAAAAAAATTCATAAGCAAGTCATTTGTTTGAAGGGAGCTAGAGGCCTTTGGGAAGTGTAGTTTCAAAAACGTCCAACGCTCATTGAAAGCTCTGGATGTCCTCTTCTCAAAATGACTACATTCAGCGACGGTCGCTTTTTCAAAATGGCGGATTTTCGCGATCAAAACAACACATTTCACAAACTAAAATCTCACTAATAACACTTTAACCTATTGCTAAACAAACGTATTGCTGAAAATATACACTATGACTGCTGTTGTGACATGGTTAGGATGTTTACTCTTGAAAACGTTTGGGAAAAAAAGTATGACGTGATGTCATTTGCTGTCCGGTGCCGGACCGCATGGGCGGAAGAGGTTAAGCTGCTGGTTCTATTGGTTGTATTTGTGGTTTAAGTTGTTGGTTCTAGTGGTTGTGATTGTGATTGTAATGCTGCTGGTTCTATTGGTTGTGTTTGTGGTTTAAGCTGCTGGTTCTATTGGTTGTGTTTGTGGTTGTAAAGCTGCTGGTTCTATTGGTTGTTCTCCAGAGAGAGAAGCCCGGCCTGGCAGACATGGTGAACCAGGAGCCAACGCCGATTTGGGCCTGACCAGGAGGACAGTAGAGGATGGTGAGTGTTGTTAATTATATTACTCTACCATCACACTATCATCACACTATCATCACACTACCATCACACTACCATCACACTACCATCACACTACCATCACACTACCATCACACTACCATCACACTACCATCACACTACCATCACACCATCACACTACCATCACACTAGCATCATACCATCACACTACAATCACACTACTATCGCACTACCATCACACTACCATCACACTACATTCACGCTGCCATCACAATACCATCACATCTACCATCACACTCCCATCACACTACCATCATAATACTATCATCACACTACCATCATACTACCATCATACTAGCATCACACTACCATCACACTATAATCACACTACCATCACATATACCATCATACTCCCATCACACTACCATCATACTACCATCACACTACCATAATACTACCATCACATATACCATCACACTCCCATCACACTACCATCATACTAGCATCACACTACCATCACATTATAATCACACTACCATCACACTACAATCACACTACCACCACATCTACCATCACACTATAATCACACTACCATCATACTACCATCATACTACCATCACTACAATGAACACTCCAACTAAGGTTCAGGGCTAGGTTTCTTAATTTAAAAGCACCACATTTCTAAAATGATTGACTTATTACAGAGGTCAGTATCTGCTAATGCAACTCTCTTTGATTACAACATGTGTTGACCAGATTCTTGCCATCTTGCCTGAGGTTATGAACTGCTAATCCACAAGTCTAGGTTTCAGAAGGTTAAAAGCAGGGAACAAACTTAACTTTTTGACTTACCAGCCATTTGGCTGGTAGATTTTAAAAACTACCAGCCGGGCAGATTTTTTACCAGCCAAAAATCCAATTAGTATTTATATTGTAACGTTTGGCCACTTTAAATCATTGAACAGAGAGAGAGAGGGGTAGATAGATAGATAGATAGATAGATAGATAGATAGATAGATAGATAGATAGATAGATAGATAGATAGATAGATAGATAGATAGATAGAGAGAGAGAGAGAGAGAGAGAGAGAGAGAGAGAGAGAGAGAGAGAGAGAGAGAGAGAGAGAGAGAGAGAGAGAGAGAAGGCAGGCCTGAAAACCTACCTGTTCAAAAAGGCCTTTGACTGTTAGCTTTTTATTTAAATTTTATTGCGCTTTTGTTTTTAAATTGTCTGTTTATACTATGTTTTTAATTAACTATGTTCTATTTTTATCTTATTTTTATTCTGTATTTTATTTTATTTGTTTTACTAATAACTATTTTATTTCTATTTTTTTAACTGTTTTAACCATGTAGTGTAGCACTTTGGGATCCCAGTGAACAAAAAGTGCATTACAAATCCAATCTATTATTATTATTATTATTATTATTATTATTATTATTATTATTATTATTATTATTATTATTATTATTATTATTATTATTATTATTATTATTATTATTATTATTATTATTATTATTATTATTATTATTATTATTATTATGTGTGGCTGCCGCCCTGGCGGACATCTGTGCTCTACTGAGTGCACCTTTCTAGTCTAGAGAGAGAGCGCTGATTCCCCGTAGCTGAGCAGGGTTGCATTTTGTCAACACAAGTTGGAACCCTGGAGGAAGCGATATAAGGAAACTAATTGCCAATAAATGTGAAGTTATCTTTGAACCTGTTGCAGGGAATATGCCTCCACATATTTGGTCAAATCAAATGCGAAATAGTAAAATATCAGAGCACAATCAAAAACGCGATTGCAGGGTTTTCTTGTAGGCTAAAGAATGGGTGATGTAAGACCTCATGTGCGTCTCATGTTACAAACTTGACCTTGTGAGCAGAGCGCATCTCATTTACATTTAAAGGTTCATTGTTTGTAAACATTAGAACGGACATGTGACACACACACACACACACACACACACACACACACAGTTTCAACTCACCACCGCCGCATCATATTGACACAGAGCACAGACGACCCATTACCTGCCGGCCGCGGTAGATGCAGTGTATTTTGTTAGCTGCCAGGTGGCGGGCAGACCTTAAATTCTAATCGCCAAATTATAAATCTACAAGCCAATGGCGCTGGGCGTGTAACTATTTTGTACCCTGGTTAAAAGTGAGGCCAAGTTAACCAAGGTCAGGATTGAGGAGGAGTTAAAAGTGAAGCCAAGGTCAGGACAGAGGAGGAGTTAAAAGTGATGCAGAGTCTAATATAGACAAAGGTTCGCTGGACATAGTGTTATATGTTGGCCAATTCTGAGCTTGTTCTTTGAGTCAATATCAAGTGTACCTTTTATGATTCAGGGGAACCCACCCTTTCTTTTTTGGGGTGAGGAAGGAGGAGGTGAGATCATCTACCTCAGGGAGGGGCAACTGGCGGCCCGCGGGCCGCATGCGGCCCTCACCGACGTTCCATGCGGCCCCAGGCCAATATATAAAAAAAAAAAAAAAAAAAAAAAAAATTATAATTTTTTTTTTTTTTTTTTTTAATTCGACTAAGAAGAGTTGGCAGTCGACTATGGCTCCTTTCGATCGATTAGTAGACTATTTGACTAATAGGGGTCAGCCCTAGTGTGGACATATTCAACGCTGTTGAAAGTGCCGCAGCAATATAGGGGTTTTGATAAACTGTCGGCTGTTGTTACCGATGGAGCACCCGCTATGAAAGGAAAACGCACAGGATTCGCCAGGCTTCTAAGGCAGAGTGGCGTTGAGTGTCCAATGCTGCACTGCATTATACATCAGGTAAGTTCGCTAACATAATTTCCATCTATTGTGGGTCACTAATAATGACCAATGCGAGTCGAGTGTAGTCAAATTATATGCGAGAGTCGTTAAATCGTTTTTTTTTTTTTTTTTTTTTTGATATAGGAGGCTCTCTGTGCCAAGAAGCTTGACTACAGCCATGTTATGGATTTGGTTACCAAGGTTACCAATCTAATTTGTGGAGGCAACAGGTTACTAAACCATAGAAAGTTTGTCTCCTTTTTGGAAGAGATGGACACTGAGCTACACACAGAAATCCGATGGCTGAGCCGTGGGAAGTGCTTGGAGAGGTTTTTTGCGCTGCGTAAAGAAATCCCCACATTCTTGGATGAGCAACTGACGAGTGACACAAGCGCATAATGCACTAAACTCAGAGATACAGCGTTTCTCTGTGACATGGCCTTCCTCACGGATATCACTTCGCACCTTAAACTGCAGCTTGAACTGTGCAAGCTACAGTCAGATCCTTTTTTTCAAGCAAAGAGAAATGAGAGGGGAATTTCGTTTTGGAAACTGCTACCTGAGCCCCGCTTCCCACTCCTCAGGGACTTTGCCCTCTCTATGGCCAGTATGTTTGGGAGCACATACATATGTGAGAGCAATTTCTCAAACATGAAGCACATCAAGTCAAAGGAGAGAAACAGGCTGTCAGATGAAACATTATTTCATCTGATGCAGATCGCATGCACAAACATTGAAGTTGACATTCCTGCTATTGTGCGCCAACAAGAGAGACAAAAAGTGTCTCATTAAAGACAGGGGGGGGGGAGGAGATGATGAAGAGGTGTAGAGAGGGGACCATTATTATTATTATTATTATTATTATTATTATTATTATTATTATTATTATTATTATTATTATTATTATTATTATTATTATTATTATTATTATTATTATTATTATTATTATTATTATTATTATTATTATTATTATTATTATAACCATTATTGACCCACTGTGGGGCGAGGGTGAATGTCATGCCAGTTTGATAAAGGGTCAATGGGAGGCATGTAGTATTGCACTTTACTTTACTTGCACTTTACTTGTTTACTTTTGTAGTGTTCAGATAACACTATAACACAAACAAGCATTCCTGCTGCATTTCACTACAACAGTAAATCAAAAGTGCAATAATAAATTATTTTGTTAAATGTATAAACTTTTATCCTGCTACTAAACAAAACATTCCTGGGTGCTTCATATCCATAACATGCATTTCAGTGTTATAACGTTTTGTTTAGTAGCAGGATAAAAGTTTATACATTTAACAAAATCATTTATTATTGCACTTTTGATTTACTGTTGTAGTGAAATGCAGCAGGAATGCTGCTTTGTGTTTGTTGAGCAGTGGGCTTTAAGTTCATACATTTATTTTATTAGAAGGCTTAATTATAATTGATCATTTTTGTATACATTTGGGGTTACACAGCAATACTTTTAAATTCAGCTGTTTATAAATTCATAAAGTTGAAATTGCATTACTAAATGCATTTGAAATGGAATAAAAACAAAGTTACAACAAATTATAATTGTTTATATACCTTATTTATCACATCTGTGACTATTATGGGCTATTTGAGTGATGGGGTACTACTGGCGGGACTGCCAATAAACAATGCGGCCCCCCAGATTTATTGTGGACATTTTGTGGCCCTCACCATATACAAAGTTGCCCACCCCTGATCTACCTTAACAAACTGAGGTATGTTCGTTAGGAAGTCTAGTATCCAGTTGCAGACAGAGGGGTTGATGTCAAGGTCCTTGGTTTCCACAAGGTCAAGGTCAAGGGTGAGAGGCCGGATTTGAGGCCGGGGATGCCATGAATTCACACCAAGGGGGTAGTTAACTTCTTAAGCCATATTTTCAATATATTCAATATTTGCTTAAAAGTACATACCCAAGTAAATGGAAGATTGCTCCACTTCTACAAGGTCCATTTGCATGTTATTCTTAATCTAGGGACATCTATAAATCTCAGGGAATGTATTCCCAGTGTCAGAAATATTAATTGTAATGAACCAAAGGAGAATATAAATTATTATTATTATACATTTTCCCCACATCCTTGAAGGTGAATAACACCATGCTAACATTGACCAAAAGTGTAAGATTGCCACTGAGCTCATTCAACACCTTCTTGAGATCAAGTGTACCAAAGATCAGCAAATTAACAAAGGGCAGATGATTTAAAGTTTTTTTTTGTAGATAGTTACAGTACTGAATTTGGCCATCCGGACACATGCTATTTGAAATATGAATATAGGATATCAGGCCTATAAATGACCTTATTATGGCCAAGTCATACATCTATGGATCGGCCCAAAGATAATGAAATTCAAGATCCGTCCTTTGTGCCCACCGTGTGACTATTATAATGTTTAATATTACATTTGATGATCTTCACATGTCACCAAATATCTCGTCAATATTTGTAAGAGAAAAATGGTCTGCGGCTGTGAGCTGGGTAGTGTAGTTTTATGAAATGTCTACGTCCATTGAAAGCCCTGGGTCTCCTCTTTCTTAGGACTACAACAATTTCATGACGGCTTCCTGTCCTCGTATCTAAATTGTCTGTTTTTCGGTGCAATGTGTGGGGATTTTTATAAGCTCATATTTAGCTAATAACACTTAAAATCATAGGTAAACAAATGTAATGCTGAAAATATACACTTTGACTGCTGTTTTGATAGGGTTAGGGTCTTTACTCTTGGCTACATTTGAAAAAGAAACACAACATCACGGACCATTGAGAGGTTAATTTAGGAGGGAATTCACACTAGTGGTCTGCAAGGGCCTTGAAATAAAGCCTGAGCCCTGCCCGAGCCTGTGAACTTCAGGCCCTGCCCGAAAATAAGCCCGACTGTAAATAATATTTTAAGCCCTAGCCCGCGTGAAAACCCGAACAAAAATTATTATTATTATTATTAAAATATAATTTTTTTTGTATTTGTTTTAAATATTCTAAACACTTTATATATTAATTTAATAAATAAACAAAAACGAAAATGTCCAATAGGTCTGCCTAAATAACGCATATCACGCTGAAAACTAAGAAGCATTTATGCCTCCCTCCCAGTGCTCGCTTATAGAGCAGCCTCGTAAAACGTATTGAAGGCTATAGAATCTTCTTTGACACACACACACACACGACACACAATAGCCTACTCAGTCACTATACAAACAGAAATCAGATTTCGAGCAGAGCAACATATGAAAAGCACAACAAAACAGGTAGCGAGTCCGACCCAGCAAATAATAAACATCACTCACCACGACGTCAGCAACGCGTTGAACAACTTTAACAAAACTTCTCCAACTGGCTACATACATCCAAGTACAAATAAAACGTTCGCCAACTGGCTATATTCCAACACAACCAATCGAGTTGTCCCCGGCCTGAGTTCTCCCTGCGCGCTGCGGTAATTACATCCAAATGTTTCTCTGATGACAGCTTGGCGCAAAAGAGAAAGCGAATCTTAAAGGAAAACGAAGGTTATCCTATAACCCTAGTTATATGAAGAAAAAAAAAACGCAAAAACGCAAAAAAAATAAAAAAAAACGGCGGTGACCGGGCCCGGCCGAGCCCGAATTATTTATTTATAAAAAAGCCCTACCCAGCCCGAACCCGCCGGGCCGGGCCGGGCCCCGTCGGGCCTGGGCAAGGTTGCAGTGCACTAGTTCACACCAAGGAGCTACTATTGCAAGGTTTCAGCTTTGCCACACCTACGTACAAACAGAGGTGTTTACACCTCTTTGGCAGAATCTTTGGCAGCTGTTCATTTCACAGTCTTTGCCTTTGGCCCTCTTCCTGAAATATGTGCAGTGCTGTGTTCCTCATGGGACGGGGTTGCACGCAGTGCAGCCAAAGTGTTGTGAGCAGAAGCGCGTGCACGCACACAGGAATGTGCTGCACTCGCCAACTACCCACCTGGGCTACTTTGCATATCAATAGCGCCAGTCGTCAGGTGTGTTAAATACGCTCTCTGATACATTCACACAGAACTTTGTTAATTAAATGTGTTACATTCCATTCGTAGAGGCAATTAGGCACCGTCTTTAGTCTGTGCTTAAGCAAGGGAACATTTATGCGCATGCGCAAGAGCGCGTGTAACCCAGGTTTCAGATTCATAACTATTTAGTCATAGGGACATAAATAGTTAATGCCATTGAATAAGAACATAAGTAGTTAATATTATTGGGTAATATGTATATTCGTATGAGATTAGCAGCTTTGGCCAAATCCTTTGAATTGCAGCACTGCCCTTTAAATTACTTCATGACATAGATAGATGTCACGACAGCCATGCCTTGCTTTACGGCAGGTGAGTCTTGCACTACGCCAGATGAGATTCCAGATTGATGGAGATAGCCGCAGCTAAATGTTGCTGGATACCGAGATGAAATACCACCACAAAAACAGTTGTCAAACAGTTATAAAAAATTCCCCCAGTTGCAAAACCGAAGAAGCGTTGCAGTTACACCACGTGTGTCCAGTGTGCCGGACCGATACAAGATGGCGAGCCAACCCACTGAACCTCTGATATAGATCAAGGCTAATGCCGGCCTGATTCGAATACCCCTGTTGCTCAACCCCTGTTGCCCCAACAGTCCGGTAGGATTGAACTGAATGAACTTGAGTCATAATAACTTCCAAGGAACATATCCTTTTCTATGACACGAACTGATTGAACGAGAATACAAGGACTTCCAAGGGCTTTGACCCTGTTCACCTTTTGTTATTTTGATATTGTATTTTGTATTTGATTTGATTTAATTTGATATATGGGTACTGATATTCTCCTATAAGAAGGGAGAATTAAAGGGTAAATACACGGCAGTAAGATACTTGAACCATTGATATTTCTCGTATAAGAAGGGAGAATTAAAGGGTAAATACACCCAGTAAGATACTGGAACCACTGGTAAGATACTTGAACCATTGATATTTCTCCTATAAGGGAGAATTAAAGGGTAAATACACCCAGTAAGATACCTGAACTACTGATGTTCTCTTGTAAAGAGGACGAGTTAAAGGGTCAATGTACCCAATAAGATACTTGAATCCCATTGATGACATATTGATTATAGTTGAATCACTGATGATTCTCCTGTAAAGAAAGATGGTTTAAAGGGTAAATTCACCTAATAAGGTATTTGCATTCCTATAACCTGGAATATTTCTATTGGTACTTTGTTTGTGTTACACCTTCAAAGGAAGAGTTTAAAGGAGCATTTCACCTAATAAGGTATTTGCATTCCCTGCACACTTAAAGGTTTAAATTAATATGTTTAAACATTTACCTATTGAAATGATAAACTGATATAGTGTTTACTAATGATAAACTGATATAGAGTTTACTGATGATAAAAGGATACATCCAATATCCAACCTTGAACCTAGCTTTTAGCTAGAGATAACCTCAGAGACGTCTGAACCAAACCTAATGTGTTGATCCAATCAACCTAGGACTTGATATCAAACTAACCCTCCCGAAAGGAGAGGTTACTGAAAAAAACAAAAAGGGATACTTTAAACCACTACTTGTACTTTACGTCTGTATCAGTGGAGGTTTCTCTATGACAACACGTGAAACACAAATTCACTCATAATTCATAATTATTATTAATTTACATATATATATATATATATATATATTTAATTTTTTTTGTTATTATTATTATAATTTTTTTATTATAAATGTTTTCCTCTAGGCGGTTAGGTGGCCGAGCGGAGATTGCGTTCGTCACCAACCCCGGAGCTGTGAGCTGGATTCGCCTGTTCGAATCCAGCTCACAGCTCCGGGGTTGTCACCAGCTTGGCTGGCCGTCTGCACTAATACAATTGGCTGTATTAGAGGGTGGGAGAAGCTGGCGGGGTGGGTCCGGGTCGTTGTAAACAGCGACTCCTACAGTTCGGTCGGGGCGCCTGCTAAGCGCGGATAGGACTTGAGGGGGATAGTGTGGTCCTCCCACACACTACGCCCTCTCGATGAGAATCCGCGCTGCCAGGTGAAAAGAAGCGGTGATTGGCTGGACGTGTGTCGGAGGAAGCACGTGGTAGCATCCACTCTCCCAGATGATCTGACTGTGGGGGGTAAGTGCGCAGCGACCAGGAAGGGACTGGGAATTGGCATACGACTAACATTGGGATGGGAGAAAATCGGAGGAAAATGGAGGGGGAAAAAGATCAATACAAAAAAAAATAATAATAAATGTTTTCCTCCAAAATGCCAGTGAATTTTTTTTTCTTTCAAAAATGGCCAAAATTGACAGCTCTGAGCTCAGGCCTGCACTGCACTACTGCAGTAATGGCAGGAATTCTGCACGGGTTGACCCGGGATTAAATAAATAATAAATAATAGCCAATCAAAATAGGCTATTAACGTCATCTAAACACGGTCCGTGCATTTAAACTCTTGCCATTGAATGGGGGATTGAATGATTGACAGCCTTGTAATCCAATCAGAGAATGTGGCAACTATGCTGCTCTGCAGCTACACGGAGGTTGAATGATTGACAGCCTTGAGATCCAATCAGAGAATGGGTTCTACTCTGCGGCTCTGCAGCTTTGTTTACAAAATAATTTTATCTCAGTTTAAGAAGCTAACTTGTTGGAGCTAACGTAGCTAAAGGGCTACCACCGCAGCTACCAGGCCCAGGGTGGAGTGTTTTGTTATTGTTTATAAACTTATTGTGCATCGTTTGATGATATATATATAATTTTTTTATCTCAGTTGAAGTAGTGTAATTGACGTGATTGCCGGCTTGGACTGTCTGTAAGCTAAATTGTTGTAGCTAACGTGAGCTAATAGCTAAGTCATCGAAACGTTCACCCAGAGGAAGAAGAAGAAGAAGAGGAAGATGGGATAGGTGCGCCCACAGCTTTGGTGAGTGCACTGCTTTGGCAATCGCTTGGGTGACTGTCTGAGTGACCACCTGTCGGAGTCGGAGTCCCTAAGATGGAACGTGTGTCACGCATCAACAGAACAATGTTTAGTGGATTTCGACAGCATCCTCACGCAAATGAAGGATCGATTAGATCACAAAAGACTGCTGTTTGTTGCATTGGTGGATTTGCAACTGCAGGGGAGGTCATTGAACGTTTCATCAGAAAAGAGCGAAGAATGGATTTCATTTACAAGTGATGGGAGCGACAGGGACACTATTGCCTCCTAAGAAGTAACGTCGTCAATGGTGAGTGAAATAATTTTTTTTTATATTTAGTAGCTGTGTGGGGCGGGTCTGTGTTGATTATGATTTAATTGGCTGTATTTTACTGTGTGCGTTGGTATGCGTTCTGCCTTTCTGTGGGTAACGAGCGATTTATTTTGGTCCGCTGTGGCCCTCACTCTTCCTCCTCTTCCTCTCTCTCTCTCCTCCCTCTCTCTCCTCCCCTCCTCCTCTCCCCTCCTCTCCTCCTACTCCTCTCCCCCTCAGCTCATCCTCTCCTCTCCTCTCTTCTCTCTCCTCTCCCCTCCTCCTCCTCCTCCCCTCTCCTCCTCTCCCTCTCCTCCTCTCCCCTCCTCCTCCTCCTCTCTCCTATTAGGTTGATAATGGTGTCAGTGTTTCAGATAGCAAGGTGGAGATCTTTGTTAACTAGTAGAGCTTTGGTTGAGAGAGATTACAGTGCTGTCTCTTAAAACTCATAAACAAGTTTTGAGCAAGACGAGTTAGTCTGTTGTGTTGTGCGTATTGTATGGGAGGGATATGATGACTGTGTGTAACTAGGAGGGATATGAGGACTGTGTGTATGTGGCACTGAATTGAAAATGGGGGACCCTGATGTAAACAAGACGAAAGTCTTTCTCTGGTCTGCATCCCCTTAACAATTGTGTGTATTGAGCCGTACTGTATTGTACCCATTCTGCAATCTGTTAAATAAAGTTTTCATTCATTCATTCATTAATTCATTCATTCATTCATTCATTCATTCATTCATTCATTCATTCATTCATTCATTGTCCTTGTGTTACATAAAACCCATCTGGTAAATACATGTTAGATATTCCAATGTACAGTTTTGCATACCATTGACTCAGAATGGTCTGTTTTATTGAAATCGTCACAGCAGTATAGTTTGTTTATACTTCAGAAGTATGATATTTAAACATGGTCCCCAAAATGAATGGAAGCGAATGAGGAGCCTGACACCTGGGAGGAATGGGGGTGTTGCAGCGTTGGGGATGTTTAAAAAATATAATTTAATATATAATATAATAATTTGTGCTTCACCTAGAAATTTGGTCAGCAGCCTCCACTGGTCTGTATGTATTATTACTGTCTAGCTAGCGCGCTTTTAATTAAAACACCGGTCATTGTTATAGCTCTGTCTCTGGTCTACTATTCTTTTAATTGTGCATATTACTCCTCTCCTCATTCGAACCTAGAACTGTGCCCGTGGCGAACAGCTGTTACTGTTAGTAACACAAGTGCTACACGCGCACACGCGCCCGGGAGCGCGCGTGCATGTGGCGTTATTAGCGTGCGTGCAACCAGTGTTGATATGAGGAACGCAACAGTGAATATGTGACACTGCAACAGATGATTGCGTCACATTACAAAATGTGGACTGCTAATTTTTCTACGAGGGATACAAATAATACTCCTCACATGGCTCTTTGCGTGGTTACACGTGTGGGCATAGCTTAGACTCCTTAGAGGATATAACAGCCCTTCAGAGTCCTCCCTCTCTCAGGTAGAGTGGAGAGATTTCAGTACTTAGGAGATAGATAAGCAGGCTCACAGCTTGCCCTCTGAGCCAGATAACGCATGGCTAATTCATACAGGAGGATCAAAGGAGAGGTTTAGCCTGGGTTAGCTCCAATCCCCCGCATCATGCTCTGTTAACAGATGCTAACATGAAAGCTGTAATATGGGGTTTAGCCATTTGGCTAACATGTAGGCAATGATACGCCAGATTAAAGACCTCCAACCGACACAAGGGTATTTACAGTAGCATGTTATCACACAGGCTAACATGGCCTCAGTTCTGACGGATAAACTTGCTAGCTTAGTGAAGGATAACAAAGCCATGTTATGTAATGTGTAGTGGATGGAAATACTGTTTACATTTGGTTTGTTGACATATGATCATCAAATGTAATAGTGAACATTCTAATAGTCACACAGTGGGCACAGAGACGGATATTGAATTTGATTCAAAGAAAGATTTGTTTAGCTGAAACCACATAACTGTTTGTGTAGCGCGGGTAATCATGCCCACCTTGTAGGGGTGAATATGGTGTTGCCTTACCTTGGACGACTGAGGTTACGAAATGATCCCGTCCCGAATACAATTAGCCTCAGTACCTACGTGTGTAAGTATGTGTGTTCCTATCTTGCTCAATTCAATGGTCAGAATGAATACCAATAGATGTGGCAAGGTGGGCTTCAGGATTTAGGCTAACTCTGATACAGTGGCATACTGAAGTGTATAATGTATGCTCAACCCTCAATAGGGGTACCGTTAGATAAAGCCCCTACCCAGGTCTAGCACGATAGGTGAGACACCCTTACTCCAAGGTAAACCTGAATCACAAAACACATCAGATGTTAATTCCATTTAAGAAAAACTAAAATATTTATTTTATCAAAATAAATAAAAAATTTCATGAATTGTCTCTTTTCTTTTATGAATCTCTTTTCTTCAGAACATTATTTCTTTCTCAAAGATGACAATTATTTTAAAACAAAACAACTCACTTATCACTTTCACAGTATTCAATACAATGACAAACCCAAAATAAAATATCTGTTTCCAATTCCAGATGGATTCACAATATATCTCACAATATAACAGTAACAATCTTATAAAATATGATCAGGGTTTGTTTTATTTCCATATTCCACTTGTCCCAATTGTAAACACAGTTCAATAAACTCCACAGTAGGAATATTCACTATATAAAAAAACAGCAGCCATTTACCATTCACTTCAAAACACAAAATATGGTAAGCAATCACACTTTAAATGAAAGCGTATTTGTCTCATAATGAATAGTAAAGGTTTTGATACAATTACCACTCCATAGTGAGATGAGATGAGTCACTGGGAGATGTCTTCGGATGGCAGGGAATATTTCTTCTTCTATGGAGGTCTTCAGAGCCATGAATGTTCCAGTATCTGTGTGTGACACTCCAATCTGTGTGTGTGTGCGTGCATCAGGCTATGGCATGGTACAGCCTATCTTCCCCAAATCCTGCGTCTGTCCAGACAACAAGCAACACTCACTCTTCTTCAATCCAAAGCAAATGCAAAGTTCAGTCTTTTCCGTGATTGGCTTTCATCTTCTGTAATCTGCGTTTTCCGAACATTAATGATCATGACTGCAGTAAATGCATTTACTGGAAATAACCGTACATACCGTATACTTGCCGTGACTATACCACCGACCGTATGTACCGATGGTTAATAAACCTTTCTGGGCCCCGACCGATGAGTGCCAAAAACGACATAAGTCGTTTCTGGGTAGTTTTTACTTTTTTTCGATATTTTTATTCATTAGCCACCATCAAGGGAGCCTGTTGTTACCATAGGGAATGAGTCTGAGGTCGCCAAAGTGCAATACCGGCCGCATCCAGCTAGACGGCGGTATCGAGCACCTTTTGAAACCTTGTATCTTGGCCTGTCACAGTGCGTCAATCTAATGGGTCCATCGTTTTTTATTTTGTGCTCAAGCTGAGCGGTTATAACGGTTGGATTGAGAAGAATCAAATGCATGATGTGTGGTGGATTATGTTGGCGACACGATGGACATCAATACTTGGAATTGTGATCAGATAATTGGAATATTCTTTTTGGGGTACATTCTAGTCAAGGTAAGGGCTATATGATACTAATCTTGTGTTGATCGAAGCATGTCTTCACCTCGATCTGAACGTGTGTGTGTAACGTTAGTCCACAACGTATGCCGTTGGTGGCTATAAAAGCATAAAAAAACTACCCCCCCCCCTTTCATGCATTCATGATGAAACATAATACCTATGATATAGATTTGATTTGAGAATAATAGCGGGTCCAGGCAATAAATGGCAACGGTTATAGTATAATACACGCATAAGCCTATTCCTCAGCATTTCAGGAATTACCCCAGACCGATCTAAAAACATACTTATATCCACCACGGTAACGCACAAATGTATGCATGGTGCATCTTGACCGGAAGAAAGTCACTATCAAATGACCATAGTATTGTATCCATAGCTATAATATAGAATATAGTTATAGCTCTACAAACAAGGTGACGGACTCCTATCTTTTAAAGCGTGGCAGTGAATAGATGGGGCCCAAAAAAGGCGTGGCACCCAAAGTGTTAACACCCTCTAAAGCCTACATAGACAATTAGTGGTCTGCAAGGGCCTTGAAATTAGACCCGTGCCCAGCCCGAGCCCATGACATTCAGGCCCTGCCCGACAATAAGCCTGACTGTACATTTGAAGCCCTAGCCCGAATGAAAACCGAATTTTTTTAATTTTATTTGGACTTACATTTTTTTAATTTTTTTTTAAAACACTGTTTATATATTAACTTAATAAATAAAAAAACGAAAATGTCCAATAGGTCTGCCTAAATAACGCATATCACACTGAAAACTAAGAAGCATTTACATAGCCTGTTTCGCTCTTATTAGTCACAGTGCTCGCTTAGACTGACTCACACGGCAGCCTCGTAAAACGTATTGAAGGCTATATGGAATCTTCTTTGACACACACACACACACGACACAATAGCCTACTCAGTCACTATACAAACAAACAGAAAACAGAAATCAGATTTCGAGCAGAGCAATATTTATATAATGAAAGCACAGCAGAACAGGGCAGCAGCGACCCCACACCAGCAAATAATAATACATCAGACTCACCACTTCGCTGTTGATGTCAGCAACGCGTTGAACAACGTTAACACAACTTCGCCAACCGGCTACATACATCCAAGAACAAATTAAAACGTTCGCCAACTGGCTATATTCCAACTTCAAACAACCTATGCCACTTCGGTCTGGTTAATTTGTTCATCATCCACTTGAGGGCTTCATCACTGTTCTACTCCCCTCGAGTTCTCCCTGCGGGCTGCGGTAATTACATCCAAATGTTTCCAAAAATGCAGCTTTCCCAGACGCATTGGGAACTTTCAAAAGCTCTCCCTTTCCCTAATTCCATATCTGTTAACTTATCCATTGCGACTCAGAGAGACACTCTCTGATGACAGCTGGTGCAAAAATTAAACAAAAACTTAAGGTTATCCTATAACCCTAGTTATATGAGTATAGCGAAAATTTATCGCACAGATTCCTACCAAACTGTATTTGATCATCAATATAATGCATTTAGGGCTATAAAACAAGTTCTGGAGAAAGCTGCAGAAAACGATAAAAACATACTTATACTTTAGACCGTATTTTAGTATGAATATGTGAATGAAAAAGTATAACGTTGCTACACCGTGAACAATAGATATAAGACGTTGAATGGGCCATAGTAATGTCAATTTAGCAATACAATTTAAAAAGTTATAGCCCTGCAAAGAAGGGGAACTTCTCCATGTTAAATAGGGCTGGCGAGGGATGGTAAATTATGAATTTAACCCTGGCGATCAAAGTGTTAAGGGAAAATGTCAATAGCACAAAGAACTTAAACACTTCCTGCAAGGGATTTAGGAATAACAAACGAAGGCGGATGAAAGCCCAGAGTCCAGGATAATGTTCAGGGGAAAAAGTCCTCTCAAAGACTCACCAGGGGCAACGTCAAAGGTAAACAAAAGCACAGGTCCAACGGGGAAGCGATAGCGTCTCGTGCAGGAGACCTAACAGCTAAAACTCTTCGGGGTGGCCGGGAAGCGAGCGTCTCGCGCAGGAGACCTCGGGAGTAACAGCAGAACTCTTCGGGGTGGCCGGGAAGCGAGCGTCTCGCGCAGGAGACCTCGGGAGTAACAGCAGAAGGATGAGTGAACACAAAACGACCGACGACGAGTGGCAGGCAGTCAGCGTATATGAACCCTCCCGACGAGCTGATTGTGAAGCAATCTCATGTGCGTGACATTGATTGATTGGCTCGCCCCTCGAGCCCTCACAGTACCCCCCCCCTCCACGGGAGCCACCTGGCGACCTGCCAGGCCTGTCGGGTTGGGAACGCTGAAAGACAGAGAGCAGGTCAGGGGTCATGACGGAAAGGTGACTCACCAGGATCTCCCGGGGTCCTAGCGAGCCGAGTCCCTCGACCGGGTAGGGCAACTGCTGTAACAATGCCCCGTAAGGCCGCAGTTGAGGCAAAGACCGAGCCTGTATTGGTAATCCGGTTCGGCCGGACTAAGGCGTGCGCGTCCCAGCTGCATGGGATCCTCCGCGGTCACGGGATGGGAGGTGGAGGATGCACTAGCCGCAGGAGCGACAAGACGAGCAGCAGTCCAGTCTCGAGTGCGGGAAAACTGGGGAATGGTTGGGGGTCCCTGCCGGGCTCGCTTGCGCCCCCTCTCCCGGAGGCGTCCATCGATGCGGATGGCGAGGCGGATCAGGTCCTCGAGCAGGGTGGGCTCCTCCCGGGTGGCAAGCTGGTCCCTCACAGCCTCGTTAAGGCCCCTCCGGAATATGACGCGAAGCACCCTGTCGTCCATACCGCTCTCGGCTGCGGCCAGCCTGAACTCCAGCGAGTAGTCAGTAACACTGCCACTGCCCTGCAGGAAAGTGCCCAGCCGAACCCCCGAGTCCTGGCCACTAGCTGGGTTGGGGGGCGCGGGGTCAGCTGCGACGGCAGGGGGTAGGTTAACTGGGGCTCCAGCAACAGGTTGGTTTAACAGCAGGGTGTCAAGTGCTGTACCGAGGGCCTGCAGCAGCTGCAGGATATCTGCCCTAACACTGTCTGTGTCGGCTGGGGTCGACATGGTCGGGTCGTAATGTTATGGTTTGTATGAGACCCCAACAGCACAACACAGACAGGTAGATCAGAGTTAGCCAAACACAAAGGGCGTATTTATTCTTACAACAGAAATGTGCAAAACTGTTCCTTTAAGGACAAAAAATGCATTGGAGAAAAAACAGCCGTCCAGAGAATTGAAGGGAAAAAATAGGAACGTCCCCTTTAAGGGAAAATGTCAATAGCACAATGAACTTAAACACTTCCTGCAAGGAATTTAGGAATAACAAACGAAGGCGGACGAAAGCCCAGAGTCCAGGATAATGTTCAGGGGAAAAAGTCCTCTCAAAGACTCACCAGGGGCAACGTCAAAGGTAAACAAAAGCACAGGTCCAACGGGGAAGCGATAGCGTCTCGCGCAGGAGACCTAACAGCTAAAACTCTTCGGGGTGGCCGGGAAGCGAGCGTCTCGCGCAGGAGACCTCGGGAGTAACAGCAGAACTCTTCGGTGTGGCCGGGAAGCGAGCGTATCGCGCAGGAGACCTCGGGAGTAACAGCAGAAGGATGAGTGAACACAAAACGACCCGACGACGAGTGGCAGGCAGTCAGCGTATATGAACCCTCCCGACGAGCTGATTGTGAATCAATCTCAGGTGCGTGACGTTGATTGATTGACTTGCCCCTCGAGCCCTCACAGAATTATTGTTTTTTCAACATGAAAAATTATATTTAGGGATTTTGAACCCCCATGGAAGATTTGGTGCAAATACACCTTTGAGTTACATCCATTGATATGGATATTGTTCTGTGCGTTTTTTAACAGACAATGTGAAAATATATCACTTTTGGTGTTACCTTCATATTTGGACCACTATCACCTCTGATTAAATATAATAGCTGTCCATTTTTATGTCCGTTTCCTTTTTCAAGGTTTACTTTAGCTAAAATTAAACTTCTTTGGTCTTGCATTCACCATTTTCCCCTTCTTGTCCAAAATGTTAGATCCGCCCAGTCACACTGATACTGGATTCTGATAGACCTGTTCTCGAACTACAGTCTAGCTTGTGATAGGACAATGTACAGTACCTGTTCATAGTAGTTTCACTAAATGTAGAAATAGGATAATAGAATAACAGAATAGTTGTATCCCTTACATTTGGATTTGAGAAATGAGTCCTGCATGTTTTTGAAAGAGCAGCAGTTAATATTTCCCATTGTAATAGATGTTTGTCAGGAGACTGGGGGCTGTTAGCTGGGGACGACTATTAGGGATGGTTCGGGTACCGAATTCGGTACTTTTAAGGGTACCTACCGAAACACGTCGGTACTACCGTGTATCGAATCACGTGAGATCCAACGGTGACAATTTTCGGCAATGCAAAAAAATACGATGAGGTCACGTTTTGTTTACCGCAAAACGAAACCGCACGTTAACACTTTCTTCGCCAGGCTTATGTACATCATTATACCATCCTCTGCCAGCTCTATTTGTCTATGGAGAAGTTCCCCTTCTTTGCAGGGCTATAACTTTTTAAATTGTATTGCTAAATTGACATTACTATGGCCCATTCAACATCAAGTATCTATTGTTCAGGGTGTAGCAACGTTATACTTTTTCATTCACATATTCATACTAAAATACGGTCTAAAGTATAAATATGTTTTTATCGTTTTCTGCAGCTTTCTGCAGAACGTGATTTATAGCCCTAAATGCATTATATTGATGATTGTATACAGTTTGATAGCGATCGGTGCAAGATAAAAAATTTCAAATGGACGTGCTTCTAGAAGTTACTACTTATCATCTGATGTTGACCGGATGGGGGGGGGGTCGTTTATAATTCCGTGGCCAACGTTAGATGATTCATCTAGTGTGGGTGATATGATCATTAGAGCAGTTTGTATCGAACACGTTAAAAAAAAACGCTGAAACTCACCGCAGCTTCCTCGTAGCGTTGGCCGATGAGCGTGGAGCAAAAATATTCCTATTATGGGATGTTGAAATATGCAATCCATCTCCAGGTTGTATAATAGTATATACGTCCAAATCATGTTGTTTATCGAGTTATTGGTAACGGATTGCTATCCATTGTGTCTAGCTCGAGTCCCGGGACTATTAGCGAGTGATCGGACCGAATTGGAATGAGCACCAGCTTCCGTTTCCGGTTTCCGGTTTGGGCGATCCGCCGATCGGCCACCAGATGGCGCTCTTGAACCGTTGGAGAGTTGAGAGGGGATCAAGAGTAGATCTCAAGTCTCCGGGGGAGAAATATGATTGCGATCACAGATTTTTGAAATATTGATCTCAATGACGTGTTACGGCGTCATTGGCAGAATGAGCATGGCGGGGAATGACGAGTTTAGGCGTCCTTGGCAGAGAAAGTGTTAATGTCAACGGCACAATACATGTTTTCAAACTCTCTTTGGGTGTTTGCAATTCATGGATTGGGGAGTATATGTCTCTGATATATTGGCACAGTGGCCAGGTTGTTAGAAAGTATAGCTCAGTTTCCACCTCTGCTCTGACATGGCTGTTAGCCTAACCACAGAGCGTCTTTAGAGAGGCTCCGATTGAATCCGGGACACAGACATGCAGCCAATGGGACACTGGCTCTGTTCATGGTCACGAATAGATTCCAGCTTCATTTATTTACTACAGATGACAAACGTGTTGTTTCTGTTTTTCCTTTTGACATACTTGCGCCACACGGAACAACTGATCACTACAGCCCAGCATCATATTACTGTAGCCAGTCTCTTGAAACACTACTATCTCCAAACTTCCACTCCTCTCCAAACTTTCTTTTGTTATGTGCTCGCGCTGCCGCGGTGGGTTTTCTTTTTAGCGATCGGCTTACTCCTTCCATAGTTTCACATATTCGTAACCCATTTAACATTATTAAGCTAACGTTAGCTAATCGTCGGACATAACGTTAGCTCCCTAGGCTACAGTGCAAGCCGGCGCAGTCAGGACAGAAGAGTAGCGGATGTGACGTCGGTAAACAAGCCACAAATTGTTTTGCAATTATGTAAGACTTGTGCTGCGTCCCAATTCTCCCCTTCGCGTTATGGTTTTGCGCATTCCCGCGAAGTGTAGGGCTGTCCCATTTCTCTTTGGATCAAGGGGTAGTGACGTTCCAGCCCTCCAAATATGGCTTTAGAGGAAGTGTGCCGAGATGCAGGCTCGGAGAGAAGGGAGAGATGGTATGTCCCAGAATGCACTGCAAACATTTCGCAAATCTAAAGAAAAATAAAATGGCGGAGTGGTACCAGTAACCAAAAAATCTCAAATTTGTGGTTATCCTATAACCCTAGTTATATGATTACTGGCGAAGCGTCTCACTTTGCCTATGGGATTCATTGATTGGACATTTTATTAAAGGGGACATGCATTGCTATTCCTTGCACTATTTGGGCAACTTTACACAACAGAGAGGAGAGATGCGTCCCAGACGCTTGTATCCTTTCGGCAAGCAACAAGCCCTTCCGCGTTGCTCTGATTGGCCGAGTGTGCGCATGCGCATGAGCCGCGACAAGCTCCTCAGCCAGGCAGGAATACTAAGCTCCGCTTAACGCAATTTATACAAATGGAAGTATTGATTTCGCCGTAACGAATCATTAAAAAAATATACCGTTAACTGGAATATGTTGTTTCTTTACACATATGTTGGATTGTGTAATTGGTTTGTCATGACAAACCAATAAAAAAT
Source organism: Notolepis coatsorum (assembly GCF_963971535.1). NCBI lineage: Eukaryota > Metazoa > Chordata > Actinopteri > Aulopiformes > Paralepididae > Notolepis > Notolepis coatsorum. Next base: position 85,686,436 of record NC_140180.1, on the reverse strand, counting down.
CGTGAATTAACCGGTGGCTACAACAACACACAGTAACTACATGCATCATTGTTTACAATGAACGGTGGGGCTAATCGAAAGGACTGGACACGGACAAGTTAAACTAACCTAAAGTTAGTTGTTCACCAACAATCTACAGACACAAACAAACACAGAACCGGACTGTTATATTAAATTAATTGATTGCTGTTTAACGCATCCGTGTCCAGTCCTTTCGATTAGCCCCACTGTTGCGTTAAGCGGAGCTTAGTATTCCTGCCTGGCTGAGGAGCTTGTTGCGGCTCATGCGCATGCGCGTGCTCGGCCAATCAGAGCAACGCCGAAGGGCTTGTTGCTTGCCGAAAGGATACAAGCGTCCCAGACACACAAGCAGTCAAGTTTGTGTGTAATGCTCCGACGAGGGAGAGAGAGAGAGGAGAGATGCATCCCAACACACACGCAGTCAAGTTTGTGTGTGTGTGTCCCCGACGAGGGAGAGATGGTGCACACACATTTACACACACTTCTGCAGTCCCTCCCGCTCTCTCTCTCTCTCTCTCTCTCTCTCTCTCTCTCTCTCTCTCTCTCTCTCTCTCTCTCTCTCTCTCTCTCTCTCTCTCTCTCTCTCTCTCTCTCTCTCTCCTCCCTCCCTCCCTCCCTCCCTCTCCTCGCTCGTTTTCTGCCGGTCAAACCCTGTTTGAGGAAGTGTCGGGTTACAATATGCCTACGTCCCAGACACACACGCAGTCAAGTTTGTGTGTGTGTGTGTCCAACGAGGGAGAGAGATGGCGCACACACATTTACACACACTTCTGCAGTCCCTCCCGCCGTCCCTCTCTCTCTCTCTCTCTCTATCTCTCTCTCTCCCTCTCGCTCGTTCTCTGCCTGTGAAAACCCATTTGAGTTAGTGTCGGGTTACACTGCACTACAACCATAGAGGGGGCGTTACTGCAAATCAGTGCTATATTAACATCAGCAAAACCGTCAAATCAGAACAGTTTAGTTGAGTGAGGGAGGATCTCGTGAACTCGAGACTGGACTGATGAGTCAATAAGGTAATTAGAGACACAGACCTATTGATACTAACCTGTATTACTATAAAACCATGCTAAACACAGAAAAAAGCCATTTATAATGCAAGTCCCTTTTTTTTTTTTTTTTTTTTTTGGTCTTTTTCCCCCTCCATTTTCCTCCGATTTTCTCCCATCCCAATGTTAGTCATATGCCAATTCCCAGTCCCTTCCTGGTCGCTGCGCACTTACCCCCCACAGTCAGATCATCTGGGAGAGTGGAGGCTACCACGTGCTTCCTCCGACACACGTCCAGCCAATCACCGCTTCTTTTCACCTGGCAGCGCGGATTCTCATTGAGAGGGCGTAGCGTGTGGGAGGACCACACTATCCCCCTCACGTCCAATCCGCGCTTAGCAGGCGCCCCGACCGAACTGTAGGAGTCGCTGTTTACAACGACCCGGACCCACCCCGCCAGCTTCTCCCACCCTCTGATACAGCCAATTGTATCAGTGCAGACGGCCAGCCAAGCTGGTGACAACCCCGGAGCTGTGAGCTGGATTCGAACAGGCAAATCCAGCTCAGCTCCGGGGCTGGTGACGAACGCAATCTCCGCTCGGCCACCTAACCGCCTAATGCATGTCCCTTTTAACAGATTGCAGAATGGGTACAATACAGTAAGGCTCAATACACACAATTGGGATGCAGACCAGAGTTATGTATGTCATAACATTTATGACATACAGATAAACAGTACTGTTACATCCAGATATTTATGACATACAAGATATACAAATTTACAGTACTGTTTAAGAGACAGAGTTTCTAAAAGATAGTATATAAATGAATTTATTAAAATGTATTTTCTACAATTGTTAATATTTGCAGTGGATTTGTATTCTCTTTACATATACATGTGAATTACTAGAATTTATATCAAGAGAACCTAGAAGTAAAAAGTTAATGTACTACCACTACCAGTACCATGTAATACACTGCAGTACTCTGTATTAACCTGCAATACCATGCAGGGAACAAAATTATCACCCGCCAAGCGCCAATGGCGTGTAGATTTCCTCTTTGGCTGGTAAATTACAGAGGCTACTCAGCCACTCTGGCGTGTAAAAAAAATTGGGAGCCATATGAACATATGAGAGTATTATATAGTAATAATATATACTAAAAAGCTATTTATCATTTTTGGCTGGTAAAAGATCTGCCTGGCTGGTAGTTTTTTAAATCTACCAGCCACCTTGGCTGGTAAGTCAAAACGTTTATTTTGTTCCCTGATACCATGTTGTACCCTGTCATGGTCATGGTCATATTCTGTTGTATCATGTAGTACGCTATACTGCCATGTAGTACCATGCAATAACATGTAGTACTACTGTATAATATGCTTTATTATAGTCTCACCCATTCATTTTCTATTTGACTGACATACTGTATGAATATAAAGAACCTGACTAACATTTGATTAAACTTGTGCTATAAAATAAAAATAATTTGATACCAAAAACCTTTTTATATACAAGCATAAACACTGAAGACATTCGTTATAATTTACATGGTATGCAGAGCAAGCTTCATGGTCCTTCTGATGTAAGCTGCCTGTAAGTAATGTAAACAGTCAGCGTGTGGGTGTGTTGCGTTATTACGCTGTCGGCAACTGAGTACTTAGTGCTGTCCCATTTCGTAGTGCAATTCACCCCTTGTGGCTCCGCTCTGAAGGGTGACTCCCATCAAGGGCACTCCAAGACGAGGGGTAGGGCCAAGCCGTAGGGCCAAACCGTAGGGCCAAGGGGAGAATTGGGACGCAGCCCAAAACACACCGCAGAGCGGGTCTTCTCCAAAGCGGGGGACACAGTGAGTGTGGAGCGAAAATAACTGCTAGAATACTCAATCAGCAGCAGAGTAGTTCATTGCTGCTAGGTTGTTTGTTTGTTTAATCAGTTGTAAAATACTTTCATTTATTTGTTATTTAAATATGTGTATTTGACAATTTTTTGATCAGCAGAATAGTTCATTGCTTCTAGAGTGGTTTGTTTATCCTTGTTTTATACTTGTTATTTAGTCAAATACAATACCTTTATTTATTTTGTATTTAAATATATAGATGTGTACCTTTTTAGTAAATTTGTAAAACATATTTTTTTTAAATAAACATAACATTTATTTAAAGATATGTGTGTGACTGTTCTAAATAAATAATAATAATAATAACTATTTGTATAGCACCTTTCATACAGGGGATTGCAGTTCAAAGTGCTTTACATCAGTAAGATGTAAATAATAAGAAAGTAATAATAATACATTATTTATTTATTAAATATTAAGTTTGGAATATTTGTTGTACAACTGAGGTAGGTAGATACAATTTTTAGAGACTAAAGTACAGAAAAAAGGTACCGTTGGGTACCGGTATTGATTCGACTATGTTATTAGAGCACAGATGCCTATAGCATTCATCACCAGGTTGGATTGAACCACTGAAAGAGGACATTTCTGCATGTCGGCTGTAACGAGAGATTGTAAGCGTGATCAAATAAGTGGTCTCCTCATTAAGGTGATGATAACATGTCTGAATGCTCATTACTTTGCCTCCAGTAGTTGTGCTTCTTGCTTTTTCTGTTACGGTGGTGAGTGGAGACAGCGGTCTAATGAGGACATCATCACCACGTCCTGTGCTGTTCAACTGAGGAATACAGGACCACACGCACGCACGCACGCACGCACGCACGCACGCACGCACGCACGCACACACACACACACACACACACACACACACACACACACACACACACACACACACACACACACACACACACACACACACACACACACACACACACACACACACACACACACACACACACACACACACACACACACACACACACACACTTCCGCAGAAGGAGACGTTAGGAGGGGAGGCAGTGGATCTAATGTGAGTGTCCAATAAATATCTTCAAAGCAAGAGAGAGAGAGCGATATAGAGAGAGACTATCCATTTTATACTTCCATATACTGTATGTTCTACTATTTCTTATCTGTTAATGTTTAGCTTTTCAATGTTTAATAATAATAATAATAATAATAATAATAATAATAATAATACTAATAATAATAATAATAATAATAATAATAATAATAATAATAATAATAATAATAATAATAATAATAATAATAATAATAATAATAATAATAATAATAATAATAATAATAATGCTCAAAGACACTTTACAAGACAAACAATACAATACAATTTTAGTAGTGAGAAAATAAAACAAATAATATAAAAAAGGTGAGAGAGGAAGGAGTTCATGGGTTGAAAGCAAGGGTAAAAAGGTGGGTTTTTGAATCACTTGCTTTGGCAACATGTACATGTTACAGCATGCCAATAGGGAGAGAAAGAGAGAGAGAGAGATAACTGAGAGAGATACTGAGTCAGACTGAGTACTGATCTATGTGCTCTGTATATCTGAGTGCAAGAGCGAAAGGAGAGAAAGAAGCAGAGGAATACAGGACGAGTGAGAGGCTTCAGACAGAGGGCACAGTCTGAAAGCCATCTATAGAAACGTTGCTATCTGGAATATCCGTGCCCAGCCATGTCTCAGAAAAAAACATAATGCTACACTCACGATATTCCTTTTGACTACCGGCAAGTGTGGCCAACTCATCCATCTTATTTGCCAAAGACCTCACGTTACCCATGACAACGGAAGGAAGATATGGTTTGTATGTCCTTCAATCAATCAATCAATCAATCAATCAATCAATCAATCAATCAATCAATCAATCAATCAATCAATCAATCAGATTTATTTATAGAGCGCATTTAACATGACACATGTCAACCAAAGTGCTGTACAGAGGGTAGATACACATAGATACATCTAGACAACATACTGTATACAATCACATCTCAGTTTTATGGGAGGACACACAAGCAAACACAGGAAAACAGGGCATGAGTCAGTAAACATCGGGAAAAGCGAATAGGTAGAAGTGGGTTTTGAGTCTAGACTTGAAGGCATCTATCGAGGCGGTGAGCCTAATGGAGGTGGGGATGCTGTTCCACAGTTCAGGGGCTGCGACAGCAAAGGCATGGCCCCCCCTGAGCTTAAAGGGGAACTATCTTATAAAGGGCATTTTCCAGTGTTTAGCATTATGTGGACTTATATTAATAGGATCTATGTCTCTAATTCTCAATTTGGCGCATTCTTCCAATTCTCATCTCACAATATTGTCCCTCACTCAAGTGAGTCATCTGAAATTTAGCGTATATGTGACGTCAGAGGTTTCTCATCTGCATTAATAACGCCCGCCCCATCTATGCTTGTAGCCAACTGCCAACTGCCAGCTATGCATCTATGCTTGTAGTCAACTGCCAGCCACCTGTATTACTCATTAAGAGAGACCGCTTGGCCCCTGTGTGTCAATGTCTCTCTCTCTCTCTCTCTCTCTCTCTCTCTCTCTCTCTCTCTCTCTCTCTCTCTCTCTCTCTCTCTCTCTCTCTCTCTCTCTCTCTGTCACTCAAATCGCATTCCGAGTATGGGCGGAGCCCAGCCTCAAAACGGCTTAAAATTTTGAGGTAGAAAAATGCGGTTTTTGAGTACTTGATTAAAAATACAAAACAATGAATTGTTTTGAAAAAAAACCTTACAGATGTATTCCATAAACTCACAGGAATTGTGTAAAATTGTCCAAATAGTGAAAGAAATAGTAAAATAGTTCCCCTTTAAGGTTAGACCTCCGGACTGTCAGGAGCCTCTGATCGGCTGACCTGAGGGACCTGGTGTTGGAATAGGGGGATAGGAGGTCTGAGATGTAGGAGGGGGGCTGACCATTAAGGGCTTTAAAATGAATAGGAGAACCTTACAATGTATTCTGTAGCGTACTGGAAGCCAATGAAGTGAGGCAAGGACAGGGGTGATGTGGTCTCTCTTACGGGTTCCGGTCAACAGTCTGGCAGCGGCGTATTGTACTAGCTGTAGGCGGGACAGGGAAGACTGGTTGATGACTATATAAAGAGAGTTGCAGTAGTCTAATCGAAATGAGATGAAAGCGTGGATGAAGGTCTGCAGGGAAGAGAAGGGCTTTGAGCTTAGCAATGGTGCGCAGTTGGAAAAAACATGCCTTCACCACTGAGTTCACTTGTCTATCGAACGTAAATTGCAGATAAAAAAATTACACCTATAGGTTCTTGACATAGGGCTTGACCAGGGAGGACAGGTTGCCTAGACTGTTGGTAAGGGTGGTGACAGCGTCTGGGGGACCGAAGAGGATTATTTCACATTTGTTTTCATTTAGTTGTAAAATGTTTTGTGCCATCCAACATTTAATTAATGTCATCAAGGCAGGACATGAGACTGTTAAGTAAAGACTGGTTGTTGGGTTTCAGGGAGACATAAAGCTGTGTGTCGTCAGCAGGGGTATAGCTCCAGATTCTGGGCCCCATGAAAGAATGTATTTGTAGGCCCCCAGTGAATGCGAGCGCGCGTAAGCGTGCAAGCGGAATTTTTTTTGGCAATTTTTTTATTGATAAACGCATAATATGGTTTTTACCTATACATTCGGATCAGCAGTTCAGCACCTGCACTGTTGGTGGGTGAGCCTAGTAAAGGATGTCGCATTGCGTTCATCTTCAATGAATGGACCAATGCAATAGTCTACCAAAGCCCCCCCTCTCTCTCTCTATATCTCACACACACACACACACACTTCAGAAACAAACATAGTATCAATGAGAGCATCAATAATACACCTGAGTGATGTCTAGTAAAAAAAAAAAAAAAAAATTGGGCCCCCCCCCAGTGCTGGGCCCTTGGAATCATCCTAAACTACCCCCCCCCCCCCAGCTACACCCCTGGTCGTCAGCATAACAATGAAAGGAGATGTTGTCCTTCTCTCGCCCACTTGAAAAGTAATCCCACCGTCAGCCAGACCGACAAAACTCTTCTAAACTGCATATTTGGAAGGGCACGACTTAAGTCAAATGGATTTGTGTCCAGGTAAAAAAAAGAAAATACAATAGAAACTTACAAATTAGACGAAAGTGCAGCAGCAGCGGCCGTCTCAGTCGACGCATGCACACTAAAAACTCAAACTAAAAACTAAAAGAATTACATGTTACCATTGAGTCCTACAGGCATCTACATTCTTTAGACATACTAAAATGATGCTTAAAAGAAGGAAGCTTTTACAAAGAACAAGTGCTACTCCTCCACTAGTTCTACCTAAATTACTTAAAATAACTTCTCCATCCCACTCTTTTTTCCAGTCGGTCTCATTCATGCTATCACTCTGTGTTTCCTGAAGCTACATGACACTAACAAACTTCAGTTTCACAAGCTCAAAAAGACATGTTCAATTTCTCACATCTCTGGCTCGTGTGGAGACTTTAAAATCACTCATCATAACGAATGTGAGAAAAAAACGCACAAGAATAAAATATCATGTGGAACAGGAGATCAATTATCTTAAATCACTTCTACTTCAGTATTCAGTAGCTCTTGGTAGCACAGAAACAGTGTATTAGTAACCTTACAGTTACATTAGTAATCTTCAACCTTAACATTTTGCCTATTTTAGATTCGATTAGATTACATTCAAATGTATTGTCATTATATCAGATGTATGTATTTCTGGTCTGTCTCAGAAATGTCTTGATCTGTCGTACATTATAGTACTGGTCCTGCCATGTATCACTCCGCTGGGAGTTAGTGTGAGTCTGGCTACTGACGCCACAGTCTCCCACCTCCTCTTCCTCCTCCTCCTCCTCCTCCTCCTTCATACACAACTCCACATCTGACACTTTTCCCTCCAGATGCTTGACTTTGAGCTCTTTCTTGGCTTGAGAGCCCCTTGTATAGGGGTCTGGTTTTGTGGAGGTGCTTGACTGCCTTATTCTTCTTCCTGTATCTCCATGCCTCCTCTTCCTCCTCCTCTCCTCATTATTTTTCCAAACTCTGTCCCTGTTTCGCTATCTATTCACTGCCCTGTCTATCTTTACTATCATGCATGTTTTCTCTCACTTCTTCACCCTGTGTTTTGTCAGCAGAGGATGGTTTATCAGGACAGGCCCCAGCCAAATGGCCCTCCCCTCCACAGTTTACAAAAATCACATATTCAGTTCCTCGTTCTTTTTGAAAAACGACGTGTTTCAACAGCGGTGACTTGCAGCCTGACATTAGTTTCCTAATTGGCGAAACTAACTTTCCATACCGCTGAAATTCTTTCACCAAATTTTTTTTTGGAACGGCTGGGTGGACTAAGCACTCGCCTACCACCACAGAGAATCTGGGATCGAATCGAGCTGTCAGCGGTACCTCCAGCTTGATCAGTCATCCCTACTAACACAATTTGCAGTGTTAGGGGGTGGGAAGCCGGTGGGGTATGTGTCCTGGTCGTTGGAAACTGCAACTCCTACTGGTCGGTCGGGGCGCCTGTTCAGCAGGGAGGGGATCTGGGGGAGATAGCATGAACCTCTGCATGTGTTACGTTCCCCCAGTGAAACTCCTGGCTGTCAGGTGAAAAGAAGCAGCTGGCGACTCCACATGTATCGGAGGAGGCATGTGGTAGTTCTACACCCTCCCCAGGACGACAGTGGGGCAATGCACGCAATGACCAGGAACGGAATTGGCATAACGACTAAATTGGGATGGGTGAAACATACAGAAAGCCCCCAAAAAATATAGGAAAAAAATGAATAATAATAATAATAATAAAATGTTTATCGCTAATAAACAGCTGAATATTTGAAACCGTTATTCTTGTTGATGGTGTGGCGAGTGGTGATACAAAGACAAACCTGTCATCGATAAGAACACCTGCTTCAACCACTTTGTTCACCTTGTCAACATCATCAATAACAACACCTGCCTCAACCACTTTTTTCACCTTGTCAACATCATCAATAACAACACCTGCCTCAACCACTTTTTTCACTTTGTCAACATAATCCACAAACATCACCATAGCACCATTCAGTCTAGCAGCAGATTCAATGCTATTATGATCCACAACTTTTCAGACTGCCAAACGATAATCTTCCACTGAGCAAGCAAAAACAGGCACAACTTTAAGCCCTAGCCATATTTAAATAATAATAATTAAACAATTAAATAAATATAATACATTTTTTTAAATTCTTCATCTTTGATGGTGCTAACATTGACCAGACGTGAAAGGTTGCCACTGAGCTCATTCAGCACCTTCTTGAAATCAAGTGTACAAAAGAATCTAAGCAAATTAACAAACGGCAGATGATTTTTTGGGGTCAACCCGGTACCGGGCCGATCAGGCTTAAGGGGTTAAGACCATATTTCCTAGTGAGTTTGGCAAACTCCATATCAGTGTCGGCACGCCGACCAGCACAGATTGGCCGACCGCACGCACACACACACAATCACAACGCTCGTAACACTATGGTCGCCAAAAACGCTGTACCACATCATTCCCCGCCATGCTCATTCTGCCAAAGACGCCGTACCACGTCTTTGATATCAATATTTCAAAAATCTGTGATCGAAATCATATTTCTCCCCCGGAGACTTGAGATCTACTGTTGATCCCCTCTCAACTCTCCAACGGTTCAAGAGCGCCATCTGGTGGCCGATCGGCGGATCGCCCAGAGCGGAAACAGGAAATGGAAGCTGGTGCTCATTCCAATTCGGTCTGATCACTCGGTAATAGTCCCAGGACTCGAGCTAGACACAACGGATAGCAATCCGTTACCAATAACTCGATAAACAACATGATTTGGACGTATATACTATTATACAACCTGGAAATGGATCGCATATTTTTACATCCCATAATAGGAATATTTCTGTTCCACGCTCATCACCCAACGCTATGAGGAAGCTACGGTAAGATTCAGCGTTATTTTTTAACGTGTTCGATACTAACTGCTCTAATGATCATATCACCCACACTAGATGAATCATCTAACGTTGGCCACGGAATTATAAACGACCCCCCCCCCCATCCGGTCAACATCAGATGATCAGTAGTAACTTCTAGAAGCCCGTCCATTTGAAATTTTTTTATCTCGCACAGATTCCTATCAAACTGTATTTGATCATCAATATAATGCATTTGGGGCTATAAGTCACATTCTGGAGAAAGCTGCAGAAAACGATAAAAACATACTTATACTTTAGACCGTATTTTAGTATGAATATGTGAATGAAAAAGTATAACGTTGCTACACCCTGAACAATAGATACTTGACGTTGAATGGGCCATAGTAATGTCAATTTAGCAATACAATTTAAAAAGTTATAACCCTGCAAAGAAGGTAAACATCCCCATAGACAAATAGAGCTGGCGGAGGATGGTATATTAAGAATATAAGCCTGGCGACCAAAGTGTTAAAGTGGAGATGAAGCAGTGAACAATGTGATCCTAGTTTGTTTGTTGTGTACCTTTTGTAAGACAGGGTCCTATAATAAAATGTGAAATCCTGCTTATTTGTCTGAAAAATCAAATGTAATTTCCCTGTTTTCGCCATGGGCGGCGCCATTTTGTTGCTGACGTCACGGTGTTGGTTTGGTGTATACACTGCTGGTTATCAACATAGTAAACATGGACTGTCGGGTCAGTCAAATGTTGCCTACCAAACAACGGGACCGCGGTGGTTCTTTTTGTATTGCTCCTGGCTGTTCAAACTAATTTTACCGTGTGAAAGAGAGAAGAAAGTTGGTTAATTTCCACAAACTACCAGTGAAAAAAACAGTGTTGTTGGCACGTTGGCTCAGGCTGGCTGCACTCAGGCGGCGCGATCAGCCTGTTGGACAGGGAAGGAGGATCTGCAGCGAACACTTCATTGCCTCAGATTATGTTGTTTGTCCAGAAGACCACTAATCAGTTGAAGCCTGATGCGGTTCCCTCGGTCTTCGACAGACAGACCGGCGCAGGCTGTTCAGCGTCGCGGAGCATTCAGCCTGTTGGCTACCTAGCTCCACTTCAACCAGCCGAGCGTCGGGAGCTTCAGCAGCTTGTCGATGTGCTAATAGCCTCGGCAAGCTAACGGTAGCTGGCTCCAGCAGCTTGTCGATGTGCTAATAGCCTCTGCAAGCTAACGGTAGCTGGCTCCAGCACCTTGTCGATGTGCTAATAGCCTCGGCAAGCTAACGGTAGCTGGCTCCAGCAGCTTGTCGATGTGCTAATAGCCTGGAGCCAGCTACCGTTAGCTTGCCGAGGCTCCAGCACACCGACAAGCTGCTGGAGCCAGCTACCGTTAGCTTGCCGAGGCTCCAGCACACCGACAAGCTGCTGGAGCCAGCTACCGTTAGCTTGCCGAGGCTATTAGCACATCGACAAGCTGCTGGAGCCAGCTACCATTAGCTTGCCGAGGCTATTAGCACATCGACAAGCTGCTGGAGCTCCCGACGCTCGGCGGGTTGAAGTGGAGCTAGGTAGCCAGCAGGCTGAATGCTCCGCGACGCTGAACTGCCTGCGTTGGTCTGTCTGTCGAAGACCGAGGGAACCGCATCAGGCTTCAGCTGATTAGTGGTCTTCTGGACAAATAACATAATCCGAGGCAATGAAGTGTTCGCTGCAGATCCTCCTTCCCTGTCCAACAGGCTGATCGCGCCGCCTGAGTGCAGCCAGCCTGAGCCAACGTGCCAACAACACTGTTTTTTTCACTGGTAGTTTGTGGAAATTAACCAACTTTCCTCTCTCTTTCACGCGGTAAAATTTGTTTGAACAGCCAGGAGCAATACAAAAAGAACCACTGCGGTCCCGTTGTTTGGTAGGCAACATTTGACTGACCCGACAGTCCATGTTTACTATGCAGATAAGCAGCAGTGTATACACCAAACCAACACCGTGACGTCAGCAACAAAATGGCGGCGCACATGTTCATAAATGCTACATAAATGGACATTACAAATCGTTTTTTCTTATGTAGAAGGGTGGATTATCCCTGCTTGTGGGAGTAGTAGTACACAGACACTGGGTAGTAGGATACTATAGAATTGGACCTATATGTACCCCCGTCTTTGGCCCGGAACGTCGTTCTGGAGGGCTTGCAGCAGGAGTGGATGGGGCCCAGGATTTACTAACCTGGGGACTGGTACTCTGGTCTCCCTCGCCTTCCAAAGCGGTCAGCAGTAGCTCCCCACACACTCTCATTTCCCCCAGTACCTCCGACAGCCCTCCCACACCCAGTGGCTGTCAGTTCAATAGTATTATTGGGCTTCCCTTTAAGCAGTACCCTTCCTTGACCACCTGTATAGACCCTTCAAATGCTATTCTGTGAATGGGGTGTAAGGGTTAAATAATTATGCAGTCACAATATTTACCCAGGGGTTAGATTAGCAAATGGAAGAAACAGACACACACACAGTGCTCCCAATAAGGTCTACTTTGTATTGAAGCCTGGGCAGGTTATCAGTTACAGATAATACTTCACATTTATTCATACATGGCACCGGGTGCTCTCACTGATAATGTAGGGGAAACTATTCCCACCATAGGCACCGCGTGCTCAATACATTAATAACACCCCGCTTGTACTAGGGGAAACCCAGGCATAAAGTAGAGAAACATTGGGAATTCAAATAACAAGAATAATAAAATACCAAAAGAAAACCAAGCAAATGTGGGCCCACGTTACCAAAATAAAACCTACACTAAAGCCGGCTTAAATTGTTTGGGGTACCCCTTAGACACTGGTTGTTAGCGTTCACTTGAATGGATGTTGATGTGGATACACGAGGTACCGTTCGTACTTAGCCAAGATGGCGGACCCACTCTTATCACCTCTCATCCAGGTGACAAGATGGCGTCGGCGATCCCGCGAGCACAGTTAGCGGGCTGGGCGAACAGCATGGGCAGTGGTTAGCTGGAGGAGCGTGCTGTGATGGCGACCTCTGCTGGTGGGAAGAGGCGTCCTCTGTAACGTCTGGGGAACGTCCACTGCTGGCTGTTGCTTGCTGCTGTCGCGCGAACTGCTAATACTGTTGCTACCCTAAACACAGCTAAACTTCGGGTCTGGATGCACCCTCCTGCTATATCGGTTGTACTACTAACGCAATGTGGCTGACTATCTTCAGCGCCGCGCGCCCGGTAGTCTACTGGAGTCAGACGGAGCCGTTAGCAGCATGCTAATACACCGCACACTTACTACTATAACCCGTTAACTATAGACGTTAGTCCCGTTAACTCTAGACGTTAGTCCTTCGTCCTGTATCGCTTACTCACACACTATCGCTGATACTTCTAGGATAACCCGTCAACTAGCAAGTACTTCTTATGACCCGTTGCTCATTCCAACGGGGCTCTCCTCATAACTTCTGCAACGGGGCTCTTCCAGAGCACACGCCCGCTGTGACTGCGAGTGTTCACAGTCAAGTCCACTGCCGAAGAGAGCTTCCTGGTCCTCTCGCCCCCAGGTAACTCCCTCTTCCTCGTTGCTTTCCTCTCTCCTCCGCTCCACCTGCCACCACTGCCACTCCGCCCCCTGCTGGCAACCGCCACTGATCCCACTCTAGGACCACTCCAGACGGGAGAAAAGGTGCTTCAATGTTATTGTTAGTGATCCATACTGAAGCCGGAAAAGAGTAGCACCTCACCTCGTCATTAGACTGGGCGAGCTATCCAAAGGAACACTGTTTATCACACTTTATACACACACAGGGAAAGTAACAGTTAGTTAGCACTTCTGAATACTTAGTAGAATATTCAGGCTGCTACACTTAGAAACGCCTTATTTTTATAACGTGATTTTTTCTGTGGTTTATCTAAATACTAATTTGATGCTATGACTATGTGTTTATCGCTATGCTTCATCTCCCCTTTAAATGAACACTATACACAAAAATCCTACAACAACTATACAACTTTTACTGTCTCTATAAGCATAAACGTTATGCGTTATGTCTGACTGTTGACTGTTGATGAGATGCAGTGGCGGTTGGAATGCCCCACGGGCCCTGAGGCGAGAATTGACAGCTCTTGACAGCTCAGGCCAGCTCGGGCCCCCCCCCCCCCCGGCACCGGGACATCCCTCCCTCCTCCCACGTGTGCGCAACACGCACGTTAATAAGAACGCTTCAATAAGGATGTACACACTGAAAGTCACAAAGCACGGAGGGTCATAAAAAGATAAAGAATGATCAAATCGCTTTTGTCTTCTCTTCTACTGTGAAGCCAAGCTGGGTCATGCAGGTCTCTCTCCCATCTCTCTCTCCTATGATCCCATCTCTCACACACAATTCTGGAAATTCCTGGAATAGTGGAATAAAACAGGAAAAAACGTTTCAGCACCACGGAGAGTGTTCTCTGCACTGACACGGTGCAGGCCGTGAGGATTTCAAAGATAGCCACTTTTATAGATAATTCATTTGTATCGCAACGGAGTCACGGATCTAGACGGGCCACGTAGCATTATGTCGACAAAATTCAAATAGAATAAACAAGTCTAAAACAAAGAATTTTAAACGAAGTTTAGCCTATTAAATCATTTTATAAGCGTTCGTTTATTTGCGGTCTGTGTGAGAACTGAGAATCATCCATCTGCAGCCAGCCAAGCTCTCTCTGTCCCCACGCTGGCCGTGAGGCCGCGGCGGTATATATAGCAGACAGAGATAATAAATACTATTATAGACTAGAGTAAGAAAAGGGCAGTTTACTCACCTATTTGAATGGCATACGACGAGCCTTGCGTTGTGCAAAATCCTCGACAATGTCTTTAATGTCCAACTCCCGGGCGCTGGTGTTTTCAATGGACAGGATTGCAAGCCCACTCAGTCTCTCCTGACCCATGGCGCTCCGCAGGTAGGTCTTAATAAGTTTTAACTTGGAGAAGGATCGCTCGGCTGGCGCCACAGTCACAGGTAACGTCAGGAATAACAGCATGGCAGTACACACCTCAGTGAACGAGGAAGTTACGGACTGATGATCCACAAACAGCATTTTTGCAAGTTGGAACACTGACGACTCCTTAGCGATCTCTTGTTTAAAACAGACCCTGAATGACAGGAGTTGAGTGGCAAAGTCATTTGCTAGGTCCCTGTTGTAGTGGTCAGATAGACGTTTTGCCTTCTCATAAAGCTCATCGTCTCCTGCATGCTGGAGAGTCATGGGGTGCACAGCCTCAAACATGAGAGAGGTCTCGCGCATACTACGGAATCTGTGGGACAGCTGGTTGATTATTATGTCCAGATTGGCATTGAAAATATTTACTTTGAAATAGCTTTCTGCATTGGATAGTCGCTCATCTTCACACAGCTCGTCAAAATGACGTTTCTTTCTTCTTACTCTTGTAGGGTCTAATTCGAAGGTATTATGAGCTCCCCATTTGTCTGCAAGCGTCTGTGCGGTTGTCTTTGCCTCATCAAAAGCATCCCTGTACTCAGACAAGACTTTTATCGCATTCTCCAGCAAGTTCGAGGCTTTCTGCATGTCCATGTTTGTGGTTTGGAGTAATTTAGAGACAGCATTAACACTCTCCAATATTTTCGCCTGGAGCACCACTAGACAAATGAAATTAAAATGTTCCATTACTTTCTTCAATCCTGCTGCTTCATTACGCTCAGCCTTGTCACTAATTAGAGTTATTTTTGTCAGCGCTTTCATCACATCCACATATCTGTAGCGTATAGCAGTAAGGGAGGTATGTCTAGAAGACCAACGGGTAGGGCATAATCGCTTCAACGTGATGCCTGGGTGAGATGAATCGTCTGTGGAAATTATGCCAGTCAGCATGGCCCACCGTTTAATGCTGTGGCCAAAAAATTTATACACATTTTCTATGGTATCATAAAACTGTTTGAGCTCTGGAATGTCTTTAACTGCATCATTGAGTATGAGGTTTAGGTTGTGTGCTGCACAATGCACATATGTTGCAAGGGGTTCTTTTTCCCTAATTCTAGCCTGGACACCAGAATAAACCCCACTCATATTGGCAGCTCCGTCATAGCCTTGCCCACGACATTTGGAAATTTCCAGGCCGTGTTTTGTAATGCTTTCGATTATTTAAATTTCCAGCTCTCTTGCAGAAGTATCTGGTGTCTCCTCAAATCCCAAAAAAGCCTCTGTTATTTTTACATCAACAGCTACGTCCATCGGATTTCTTACTATGGTGACGTATCTATATACTTGGCTTAGCTGGTCTCGCTTGGATAGATCTTGTGTAGTATCCATAATCACAGAAAAGAACGGTGCTTGGTTTATTTCTGCCGTAATGTCTTGCTGAACTCGCTGGGACAATATATATATTAGCTCATTCTGGATATCCTTGCTAAGGTATTTAACTGAGCCCTCAGGCCGGTTGATCAGCTCTTTCAGCACAGGGTCATAGCTTGCCAGCAGCTGGATAATTTCAAGAAAATTCCCACTGCCCGGCTGTCCCAAACTTTCCCTGTGCCCCCGGAATGAAAGGTTGCAAATGGCTAGCATTAGTGTCACATTAACGATACGTTCCAGCACTTGTCTCCAAAAGAGAGCGCACATCCCTCTCCATTTGCGCATCAATTGTGCCGCCATGCCTTTTCCACTGTTCATATATGACACAAGCTACAGTGTGCATTTGAGAGGACTGATTTTTATCTTGCTAGATATATTCTTCCAATCTTTGACTCCATTCACCCATGCGTTGTGGTAATGTATTGAACTGCGATGAGAAGAGAGGAGAGGAGAGAGGAAGGGAAGTGAGAGGAGGAAAGGAGGAGGAGAGAAGATAATGGAAAGAGGAGAGGAGGAGAGAGGAAAGGTCGTAGCATTATGGTTACTCGTACTGTACACTGTATGGACCTGCAATACTCACTCTCATTCACACACACACACACACACACACACACACACACACACACACACACACACACACACACACACACACACACACACACACACACACACACACACACACTCAGCTTCAAAGCTGCCTTTTTAGTTTTTTTCTTTCATATTACTGCTTCTGGCAACGTCTTCACTAAACTATTTTCTATATTCTCGGAAAGACAGTTTTATATGTGTGTGTGTGTGTGTGTGTGTGTGTGTGTGTGTGTGTGTGTGTGTGTGTGTGTGTGTGTGTGTGTGTGTGTGTGTGTGTGCATGTGTGTGAGAGAGAGAGTAGGTGGCTTTCATTTTGGTGGTTTTTACTCCCATGAGCCTCTGGCGTTTCTTGTTCTCTGACTGTAGAGTGACATGGACTCTGTTTATCTTCGCTATTCTTCAATTACATTCAGAATAATAGAATAATAAAATGTCCCTTGGATTCAATATTTAATTTATTACATTAATTCTGCTCAGTTTCCCCAGAGGCTCTCTGCTCTTTCATCCCTCCCTCCCTCCCTCTCTCTCTCTCTCTCCCTCCCTCCCTCTCTCTCTCTCTCTCTCTCTCTCTCTCTCTCTCTCTCTCTCTCTCTCTACTTTTAGTTTTAGTTTATTGCTGAGGTGAACGAGTTGGAAACACCTTTTTTAATTAGTGTGAAAGCCTCAAGTGAAGCTCATGTTTCAGATTGAAGTCAACATTGTGAAGATGTGTTTATTTAATCCTACTCAGAGCCATGGATGGTATAGTGTCTAGATCCCATCGCTGGGCAGGACATTTTGATGGGGGTCCTGATTCTTTGGTCAAGCTGTAAAGCTGTCATCATTTGCACCTAAGAAGTTGTTTATAGTCCTTCAAAATGGCTACAAAACAAACAGTCAGAGGAAATGATTAAATTTGATGTTATTTTATGTTGAGTAAAATTATAATCTACTGCATTTCGAGGTGAAATGTGAGTTTTAATTATGTTTTAAATGAATAATGATTTCTGCAGTGAATGGTTGCCTGGTAACTAAGGTCTCTGTGGCAGAAGCCACTTGATGGAGCATGTGCAGAAGGGCTCTTGTGGTTAGTCTTGTCATTCATCAAGATTCTCTTGAGAGGAACTTTGGATGAGCAGGCAGAAAGAGCCAGGTGTGGCTCATCAGGCCAACATTAGTGTTGATTGTATCATCTAGTTTTGCTCTCTCTCTCAGGATAGACTTCCAAACAACTGAGTTTGCTACAAGCATACTGAATTCTGAACTGTCAAATAAACAAACCTGCAGTACAATCTTTTCAGTATGGAGGTATCTTAACTTCATGATGGTTTAGTAGGAGTACAGTCTTGTCAGTAGAGGTTCAGTATCTTAACTTCATGATCGTTTAGTAGCAGAACGGTCTTGTCAGTACAGAGGTTCAGTATTCTTAACTTTTTGAGGGTTGAGTAGGCATTTATTTTGGCTACCCTTAAAGGGGAGATGTTGCATAGCGATATAAACAAAGTCATAGCATCAAATTAGTATTTAGATAAACCACAGAAAAAATCACGTTATAAAAATAAGCCGTTTCTAAGAAAAAAACAATTTGTTATGTCCCTTCGTGTAGCATTCAACCAGTGCGCCGCCATTTTGTTCACCTTAAATGCTGACGTCACAGAGATGGTTTTGCCCGGAGCCTCCCACCTCAGAGAATTGCACTTGCACGCTGTAGCAATATTATTAGGCTCCTCAAATATCGTTGTTCATAAAAAAACATTTATGTAATATTTTACAACATTGAGCAACCCCAACAGGGGGATGCTGCATATGTATGCTCTGTCATCTTTGAGATGGCGAGACCTGCAGTTGGCACTGTGTGAGGCCATGACATTTGAGCAAATTAATAATACTGCAGAATAATAATACGTGTGTAACAAAACCATTCATTGTGTTTGATGTAAGCAAACTGATGCCAGACTCAGCATTCATGCATTCGGCTGAATATCGAGATGAAGCACAGCCTACATGGTGAACTCAACTCGTTATTATTGGCGCAAAAAAAGTCAGAGGAAACAAAGCGGCCACTAATACAAACCACGTTAGAGGGCACATGTGCGACGGTGGTAGTCAGAAGGCTAAGGTGATCACATGAAAAGTAATGGAATTCATAGGGCTCGACGACCGCGTTACACTCTCCCAGGTCGCACATATTTTTCAGACATTGCCTTGTACCCGAGCTCTACCAGGCAGTGTATTCGCACATTGATAGCCTTCTGAAAGAAGACGTTTCTTCAATTAGCTTTACCAGTGATATTTGGAGCTCTGATGTCAGCCCCATGTCAATGCTGAGTTTGACAGCTCAGTGGATTGACGCAGACTTCCAACTCTGTAAAGCGGTCCTGCATTCCCAAGAGTTTTCCGGCTCCCATATTGCTGCAGTGCTGGCAACAGTGTTCGAGAATATGTTCCAGACGTAGCATATTCCAAAAGAAAAGATTCATGTAATACTCCGAGATAATGCCAGAAACGTGGTCAAATGCATGAAAGATGTAGGATTACAAAGTTTGGGATGTATGGCCCACACGCTTCAGCTGGCTGGGGTGGAGAAACGCTGAGGGCATGCTGAATGTGATTTGACCAAAGCAGAGTATACACACACAGACAGTGGAGCTGTTTGCAGATAGCGGAGCATTTTGACTTGTTGCGTGGTGGAGATGTCTCGCAGATAATACAACTACAAGTATAATTATATAATATATATTTCTTCTGTAGGTAACGGAACGTAGACCAAATGCGTCCACATTTTTATAGGATTCTAGCACATTTTCATAACAATAGCGAATATTACCGTTTTCATTGAGGTTTCTTACAAATTAACAATGCTTTATGTTGTCCTTTATATGCCGATTATCATTAAAATCTTAAATTGTACCATATGTCCCCCTTTAGACAACATACTGTATGTAACGCTACCAGCGCACTTTTGTTAAGATAATTAGTTTACCATTCGCGGTCGCTATACCGAGGTCGCAGTAATAGTTTACCGCTGTTCAGATCACGGCGAAGAATAGACACATCCCAGTGACCTGTGACCTGTGCTAAGGATCTTGGGAAATGTATTCATGTAGTTTTCAACATTTTCACCTTTTAATTTTAAACCAATGCTGCCATCTACTGACAACAGAAAGTGTTGTCTATCGTCACTTCCGTATACAGCGTCGCCCAAAACCCATTCTAGAGATTCCCACTTTTTACTGGGAATGGGGCGTGGCCGTATTTGGTCCCAGACAATAAGAGTGGCTGCGATTGGTCACTGTGACGTTAACGTTACATTTGGTTGACAATTTACTGACTGACTTTCACAACACTCCATATTTACGTACCTATACCAGCAGTGTAAACCGGGAGCCAGCCCAAACCATTACAGTGACATCACCATCTAGCTAACTCTAAAATGGCGGCGCCCATGGCAAAAACTTGGGAAATTACATTTTAGTTTTCAGACAAATAAGCAGGATTTCACATTTGATTATAGGACCATGTCTTACCCAAGGTACACAACAAACAAACTAGGCTCATATTGTTCAACGCTTCATCTCCCCTTTATACCTCTTAAAATTACTGGATGTATACGGTATTTTATTGGGTATGCTTACCATGGTTATTTTCAGGGACTGGATTACTCCAAAAATTACAATAAAAAGCATGATTTCACTGACATATTCCAAAACCAAAACAATCACGTAAGTGGTCAATTTAAACCCTCATGTGGACAATGTGCCCAACCAGGTTAGATGCTGTACTAGTAAAAGCACTCGCCTACCACCACAGAGACCTGCATTCAATACCCAGCAGCGGTACTTCCGGCTTGAACACACTATGAACACAATATTGTCAATGTTCACAGGTGGGAAGCCGGTGAGGGTATTAGTCCTGGTCGTTGTATTGCCGGGAGCATGTCTATGGTCCCCGGGTCCTATGTTCCCCGGGTTCTATGTTCCCCACTTTGATTGATTGATTGATTGATTGAACTTTTTAGACCACCAGCCCTGATTCCAAACTCTAACCTTAACCAGTTCGAAAGAGGGCCTAAGCTTAACTGTTCGAAAACAAGGCGGCCATTAATAATTAATAAAATAATAAAAATTTATAAAATGTTCAATCTATTAATCAATCAAAGCGGGGAACATAGAACCTGGGGAACATAGGACCCGGGGAACATAGGGATGATCCCGGAACATTCCACAGGCCACAATCAATAACCTCATCAACTCCATGCGAAGGAGATGTGTTGCACTGTGTGAGGCAAATGGTGGTCACACCAGATACTGAGTGGTTGTCTGACACCCCCCCCTGCATATCTGTGATATCCATAGTTCAGTGCCTAATAAATGTCTATTTTCAAGATAAAACTGCACATTTTAGAGTGGCCTTTTATTGTGACCAGCCTAAGGCACACCTGCGCAATAATCATGCTGTCTAATCAGCATCTTGATATGCCACACCTGTCAGGTGGATGGATTATCTTGGCAAAGGAGAAGTGCTCACTAACACAGATTTAAACAAGTTTGTGAACAACATCTTTTAGAAACCTTTTGTGTATATAGAAAAAGTATTACCGTAGATCTTTGATTTAAACTCGTGAAAGATTAGAGCAGAAACAAAAGTGTTATATATTTATATAACATATATATATTTTTGTTTTCAAGGGCAAGGTCTGTCCCCTCTAACCCTAACCCTTCTCTGTGTGTGTGTGTGTGTGTGTGTGTGTGTGTGTGTGTGTGTGTGTGTGTGTGTGTGTGTGTGTGTGTGTGTGTGTGTGTGTGTGTGTGTGTGTGTGTGTGTGTGTGTGGTGTGGTGTGGTGTGTGTGTGTGTGTGTGCGTGCGACTTTGAGATCACTGACACCACTTTGAGATCACCGACACCACTTTGAGATCACTGACACCACTTTGAGATCACTGACACCACTTTGCATTAGTCTGAAAGTGTAAACTTCTAGACTTCTAGTACATATCCTTGTACTTTCCTCCTGTTTTCCTCTTTCATCACCTCTGCATCTCAACGTGCTGCAGCTCTTCACAGCCTCTCTCTCCACTAGTGTCTGATGAATAATCATGACACTCATTTCAAGCAAATACAAATCTTCACCGCTCGCTTATTTAGCATCTGTCTCCATCATAATCTCCTCTGGCGCAGACACACCATGTTCATCCCGGTCCCCTGAGAACATCGTCACGGCGACCGCCGTGTTTAGATTCTGGAGTGAGAACAGGTGGTGTGAAATAATAGATAACTGCATTAAGGATGAAGATTTACTTGAATGAATGAATGAAAACTTTATTTAACAGATTGCAGAATGGGTACAATACAGTACGGCTCAATACACACAATTGTTAAGGGGATGCAGACCTGAGAAAGACGTTTGTCTTGTTTCCATCAGGGTCCCCCATTTTCAATTCATATAGACATTTATGACATACACAACATACATGACATTTATGGCATAGGGACATATAGGTATTTAGTACTGATACATTTGTGACTTAAATGGTATTCAAATATACAGTACTGTTACCCCTAGATCCTGACAGAGTATATACATATGATGGGGAGGGGACTGTACATTAGGAGGGGGTGGGTGGGTGGGAGAGAAATATACATACGGCGGGGAGGGAATATATACATGCGGTGGGGAGGAGACTGTCTATTAGGAGTTGGTGGGGGTTTTGGGCATTTACGGTGGCCAGTTTCGAATTGCAGCCTCCCGTAGGTGCTCTTTAAGAGCGGTTTTGAATGTGGGTAGGGATTCACATTCCTTTACAGCTTTGGGTAGGGCGTTCCACATTGATGTGGCATAATTGTGAAACGTGTTTAGTCCCTTGTTTGAGCCGAATCTGGGTTTAACATGATTTGTTGAGCTTCCTCTGGTGTAGTGGTTGTGGTATTCACTGACCTTTGGGAAGTATTTTGACATGTACATGGGTACCTTAGTCGTATAGTGTATCTTGTAGACCAGGCCCATTGCAAGTTGCTGTACTCTGTCGTCTACTCTAAGCCATCCTAGGTTGTCAAAGTGGGCAGGGTTGAGGTGGGTTCTGGGGGTAAGGTCAAGTAGTAGTCTGACCAGTTTGTTTTGTGAAGTTTGTAATTTTGTTTTAAGTGCCTTTGAGGTGCTTTGGTACCATGAGGTGCACGCATAGTCGTAGTACCCATGAATGAGTGCTCCTGCCAGAGTCTTCAGGGTATTCTTGTTTACGAGAGAGGAGATCCGGTACAAGAATCTAGTTTGTTGGTTGACTTTTTTTTATTACATTGGATGCCATTTTGTCACAGGAAAGATTTGCCTCTAGGATGGAACCCAGGTAGGTAATTTCGTCTTTCCTTGTGACAATATTGTCACCCACTGCAACTGAGAAGCCGTCGGTCTTGCTGAGTTTGTTATTTGAACCGAAGAGAATGGACTCTGTTTTGCCCATGTGTAATGATAGTTTGTTATCAGCGAGCCATATGCAGATTTTGCCTAGTTCCGAGCTGAGGGTTTTTTCAACCTGCAACTTGTTCTTGTCAGAGACCAGCAGGGCTGAGTCGTCCGCAAATAGGAACAAGTTGCAGTCACAGGCTGATGACATGTCATTTGCATAAATTAGGACGAGTAGCAGTCCTAGTATGCTTCCTTGTGGAACACCACAGCTCACTGTGAGGGGGGGGGATAGAGTACTGTTTGCCTCTACCATCTGTTCTCTCCCCTCCAGGTAGGATTGCATCCAGCTCACTGATAAACTATCAAAACCAATTGCTTTTAGCTTGTCAATCAGAATGGAGTGATTGACAGTGTCGAAGGCCTTCTGTAGGTCCAGCATGACCATGCCGCAGTATTTGCCCGCGTCCACCTCTTGTTTGATGTGGTCGTTCAAATAGAGGAGGCATGTGTCAGTGGAGTGGGACGTTCTGAAGCCAGATTGGAATTCGTAGATTAGATTTTTTTTCCGCCAGGTACTTTTCGACCTGTTCGTAGACTATTTTCTCCATGACTTTCGAGATGGAGGTAAGAATAGAAACAGGGCGGTAGTTGCCTGGGTCTAATTTGCTGCCCTTTTTGTGCAGAGGGGTCACTCTCGCAATTTTGAAGTCCTTGGGGACGTGTCCCTGTTTTATAGAGAGGTTTATTATGTGTGTGATGACTGGGGTGATGGCGGCTGCTGAGTCTCTGAGGAATTTGGAGGGGATGTTGTCATGGCCAGTGGCCTTGTTAGGTTGGAGGGCGCTCAATTTTTTGAGTACCTCATCGGTTGTTACCATTTCAAGTCTGAAGTCGTCTTTGTGGACCCCTAGGTTTTTGTAGTATGCTACTATGTGTTCTACCCCATAATGCCCTGAGTGGGAGGGTAGTTTGTTTACCAGTGTTGTGGCTATGTTTGTGAAGAAGATGTTTAAGTAATGGCTACATCCAGCTTGTCTGTGATGAGCGTGTTGTCCGTCTTTATGTTTATGTTTGAGAATCTGGTTTTAAGTTTTTTACTGCAGCCTAGTTGATTATTGAGTAATTTCCAAAGTTCGCAGGGTTTGTTTTTGTTTTCCTCAGTTTTGTCATTGATGAAATTTCTTTTTGCGGTTTTGATCATGGTGTTTACATCATTTCTTAGTCTGTTTCTTTGAATTTTTTGTTCAACCACGTGGGCTGCTTCCAGCTCCACAGAAGGGAGAGGACAGGAATAATGTGCTTCATAAAAGTCACATTCTGTTGAGAGATTATCATGTTTTGAAGTTAACGTCAGACAAGTTGCCACGTTTTTATCAAGTTATGGAGGTTTACTTTATGCAACGTGGAGGTAAGAGGTGATAATGAGGAACAATCTGATCCACTCGTCCTGCTGCTAAATAACATATTTTAATATAATATATATATATAATAATAAATAATATAATATCAATATAATATAATATCAATATCTTCTTTTTTTATTTTTTTTAACACATTCCCGGCCAGCCATTAGATGGGCCCCACTCTAGGAAGGCCACCTTTCCATTACAAACATTCACTGTGCGTCACGTTGTTTGTAGAGCTAAATCTATATTTTATATTATAGCTATGGATCCAATGTCATTGTCAATTGACAGTATGAACCTTCCGATGATTTTTTCATCAATACGTTCCCGTTTTATACCGTGGTGAATATTAGTGTTATATCGAAATGATCTGGGATAATTCCTGCAAAGCTATTTATAAGGCGCTAAGCTAATAACGTTTAATCGATTGGCGTTTCGTCCCTACACAAGCTAGAGTTAAAAATCTGTATTATGTTCCATCACGAATGCATGAAAGGGGGAGGGGGGCACGGGGGAAGTAGTTTCTGATTATTGATTACCAATAACGGCATTCGTTATTACCACAACATAGGCTGAGCAGGGGGATGGCTATGAAATCCTTGCACGATCAAGCTGAAATTGACGTCAAATATCTCTTACCTGTGGCCGGTTGGATTCCAAAAAGAATTTTCCAGTTATTTGATTGCCATCTACTAGATCAGGGGTTTCCCAAACTTTTCAGGCCGCGACCCAAAAAAAACGGTGTCAGAGAGCCGCAACCCCCACTATTATAGGAGGTAAAAAAATAAAAAAAATAAAAATATAATATTAATAATTTTTTTAATGGAAATGTATGGTTGAAACATGCAAACGTTCAAACGCACACACACTAATAAGCATTGGAGGCATTTAACCAGGGCCGGACTGGGGAAATCATTCAGGCCAGGAAATATAGTAAAAAATATAGCCCCAGTCAGGCCACTTTTTAAGCAGGGGGTCTGGGGGTCCCCCACCAGGATTTTTTTTGTTACAAAGACTTAATTTCCTGCATTCTGGGCCAGGAATTTTTGTATTTGTACCCTTTAAATGCCAGTGTTTGTGATGGCATCACAAAATATTGTTAAAGGGGACATGTGTTGCTATTCCTACACTATTTGGGCAACTTTACACAATTCCTGTAGGTCTATTGAAGACATCTGTAAGGTTTTTTTCAAAAGAATTAGAAAATTATATTTCTAATCAAGTACTCAAAACCATCATTTTTCAGCTTCAAGATTTCAGGCTGTTATGGCCTGGCTCCGCCCATAAGCACTTTGAGTGACAGTCAGTCCACACAGTCTGCGACTGGTAGACAGAGAGAGATAGAGAGAGAGAGAGAGAGAGAGAGAGAGAGAGAGAGGGAGAGAGGGGGGGGGGTGGGAGAGAGAGAGAGAGTTACAGAGAGAGAGAGAGAGAGAGTTACAGAGAGAGAGAGAGAGAGAGAGAGAGAGAGAGAGAGAGAGAGAGAGAGAGAGAGAGAACAAAAGACAGGCCGTTATTGACAAGGCCCCCTCTCTCCCTCCCTCCCTCCCTCCCTCTCCCTTTCTTTTTTTCTCTCCCTCTCGGGTGTGCCGCGCGGCAGCTTGTGGGGGGGAGGCCTCCCTTCCTCCCTCTCTCTTCCTTTTTTTCTTTCTCTCCCGTGTGCTGCGCGGCAGGTCCCCCCCCCCCCCCAATGCTCTCTATCTCTCTCTCTCTCTCTCTCTCCCTCCAGAGTGCATGCAGAGAGGTGGGTTTCGCTGCCGCAGTATGAGGAAGTGGTTTCCACTGCTGTGTAGTCAGTCTAGGTAGATTGTGGGCGGGCATTAGCTACAACCACAGAGCCAATCACATCACTGTCTGCTACCCAGAGCCTGAGTAACGTCATTCAGGCCTTCAAATCAGGATGGCCTAATTTACTGGAGCAGTAAATGATCTGAGCTGAATCAGAGCAATCCGCCAATATGGTATTTAGACACTAAAACACATTGATACTAACTCCTATTACTATAATACAATGCTAGAGACTGAAAAATGACATTTATAATGCATGTCACCTTTAAAAAACAGGCTAGCATATGTATGATTAGCAACAACACAGATTTGTATGGATTTTCAGTTTCTTTGTAATTGATAAATACAATATTTTATTCAACTTCAGCCCTGATCATAACACCACATATTCATTTTATAATTCTAACCCTTTAAATGCCAGTGTGTGTGATGGCATATATTTGCAATATATCAAATGCAAAGTAGATTTTTCTGGGGGGGATTATTACAGGCTAGCATGTGTCAATGATTAGCAGTTTTTTGTAAGGGTCCCGCCTCCACCAATCACATGCGGCTCCCTTTGTGTGTGTGTGAGAGCAAGAGAGAGAGAGAGAGAGATAGTTCTCCAACTTGTGTGAGTTGCAGTGATCTCCTGGTTGTTCCCCACCTAGGTTATCTAACTATTGCGCTGGTGCAACTAGAAACACTGGCCTGGCCTGCTTCTAAGTTCAGTGGCCTGACTGCAAAAAAAAAATAAAAAATCGTTTGGAATTATTTTTTTAATAAATTTTTTTATCATCTGGCGACAATACACCCCCCCCCCCCCCCCCCCCCCCCCGTGGCGGCTCGCGACCCCGACTTTGGGAACCCCTGTGCTAGATCATATGTCCATTGGCTGATTCCATATTCCTTTACTGCATAATGAATTCGGCGTCCCAGAAAGTATTCCATGCGATCTGGTGAAGCCCTCGCTTCAGGCTAACAGAAAAGTCCACCCGGAGCATAAGAAATGGGACACCAAGTCTGAAACAAGGATTACTGCATTCTGGAGACAGCGCCAATACCAGGATATGGCCGGTACTGCACTTTCGGAGTCCCAATATACCTTTTCCAGCCAAAATACAGCTCTGTGACATTGAATAGGATATTAAAATCGAATAAAAGAAAAAACTAGTTAAAAACGTATATATACGTGATTGGCCGTCAAGTGCTGGCTCCCAGAATGTGTTAAACAAAACAACATCAACAGTAATAATCATAATAATGACAAGACAATAAGAAATACAGATAAAAACTTAACTAATAAATACAAAATACCAAATACAGAGTAAAAATAAAAACACCACAAACAACACAAAAGACATTAGACATTTCCTCCCCCACTCTCCCCCCCCCCCCCACCCCTCCTCTTATGAATAATTTAACACAGACTTTTATAGCTTTAACATAGTAGTTGTTTTATGGATCGGCCTCAATCACAGTTTTTTATGTTTTGCATGAAAGTCTTTTGACTGATTTATTATGAGGTTAAATGCTTTTTAAAATACATGACATCACAGATATTGGATGGATGGTGGGATATATGGATGGATGGATGGGTGGATGGATGGATTGATAATGGATGGATGATGGATGGATGGATGGATAATGGATGGATGGATTCTCTATAGTGTCTCATGGAGGTTAGAGGAAGAGGAGGGTCTTCTCTCTATAGATAGTGTCTCATGGAGGTTCGAGGAAGAGGAGGGTCTTCTCTCTATAGTGTCTCATGGAGGTTAGAGGAAGAGGAGGGTCTTCTCTCTATAGTGTCTCATGGAGGTTAGAGGAAGAGGAGGGTCTTCTCTCTATAGTGTCTCATGGAGGTTAGAGAAGAGGAGGGTCTTCTCTCTATAGATAGTGTCTCATGGAGGTTAGAGGAAGAGGAGGGTATTTGTGAGGTTTCTGTCCTTGCTCTCTCACTCGTTCTGTTCCTTTAACCACCTCGCTCTGTTTTCATTTGTTTTTTCTGTTAAGTATTTCAATTCCCTCATTCACACGCTTCTCCCCAGTGACGTCATCAGAGACGTCGCTGATTGGTTCTCTCAGGTCCGCACGCTTTTCAATCACATTCCCCAGCTGTCACTGCTTGTCAATCAATCAATCCCTTATTATTTATACCCCGTTTCTCCACTCTAAGTTTGTTGGATCGTCTTGATTTTTCTCTGGTTGCATTCTCCGTTTTGCTGCTGCTGCTGCTTTTGCTCTCTGTGCTATCTCCAGGATTTTTCCAAGAAGCCTTCCTCTTGGACACCTGTTCCCGTGGCGCGCGCTCGCTCCGCTGTTGTTCCAGCACCATTACGCATTACGTCTGGGTGAGTTTTTATTGACTGTCTTGATCTATTCCGTTTTTCGTGTGTTACTATTACACTGAAGATTACCACCTTTTTGTCAGACAGTCACTCACCCAGCGTTCCCTTTTGTTTGTTCCCTCTGGGATAATATTTTTGGGACTTTTCTTCTCCCTCTGTGTGTTGCTCACACCGAAGATATTATTTCACATTTGGATTGTTTTTGGACTTCACTACTGTGTGTATATTACACGAAGATATTCACTTGGGACTGTGTTTGGAATTTTGCTCACTGTGTGTATTACACGAAGAGATTCACTTGGGATTTGTTTTGGAATTGTGCTCACTGTGTTTAATTACACGAAGATTAGTTCACCCTGTTCTCCTGCTCGTTCAACCTGCACTGTTGTTGACTCGTTCCCTCTCTCCCTCTCTCGGTCTCGCAACACATCGGAGATTCTGCCGAGAGAATTCTGCAGAGCGGTTCTGACGTCAACATCTGCTATTCCCAAACTACCACCACGGGAGAAGCTGCAGAGCAGCAGAACTTTTGCCCCCCTGGCCTATGTACCTGTCTTGTTGACTTGCCTATCCTGTACTCTTTATATTTAGTATTCAAATAAACAAGCCCTTGTATTTGGCAACTCTGAATTCCTACTCTCTTGTGTCGTGCGTTTGGGGTCGGTGTCAAACCATAACAGTATTCTCTCTATAGTGTCTCATGGAGGTTAGAGGAAGAGGAGGGTCTTCTCTCTATAGTGTCTCATGGAGGTTAGAGAAGAGGAGGGTCTTCTCTCTATAGTGTCTCATGGAGGTTCGAGGAAGAGGAGGGTCTTCTCTCTATAGATAGTGTCTCATGGAGGTTAGAGGAAGAGGAGGGTCTTCTCTCTATAGTGTCTCATGGAGGTTAGAGGAAGAGGAGGGTCTTCTCTCTATAGTGTCTCATGGAGGTTAGAGGAAGAGGAGGGTCTTCTCTCTATAGATAGTGTCTCATGGAGGTTAGAGGAAGAGGAGGGTCTTCTCTCTATAGATAGTGTCTCATGGAGGTTAGAGGAAGAGGAGGGTCTTCTCTCTATAGATAATGTCTCATGGAGGTTAGAGGAAGAGGAGGGTCTTCTCTCTATAGTGTCTCATGGAGGTTAAAGGAAGAGGAGGGTATTCTCTCTATAGATAGTGTCTCATGGAGGTTAGAGGAAGAGGAGGGTCTTCTCTCTATAGTGTCTCATGGAGGTTAGAGGAAGAGGAGGGTCTTCTCTCTATAGTGTCTCATGGAGGTTAGAGGAAGAGGAGGGGCTTCTCTCTATAGATAGTGTATCATGGAGGTTAGAGGAAGAGGAGGGTCTTCTCTCTATAGATAGTGTCTCATGGAGGTTAGAGGAAGAGGAGGGTCTTCTCTCTAGAGATAGTGTCTCATGGAGGTTAGAGGAAGAGGAGGGTCTTCTCTCTATAGTGTCTCATGGAGGTTAGAGGAAGAGGAGGGTCTTCTCTCTATAGTGTCTCATGGAGGTTAGAGGAAGAGGAGGGTCTTCTCTCTATATATAGTGTCTCATGGAGGTTAGAGGAAGAGGAGGGTCTTCTCTCTATAGATAGTGTCTCATGGAGGTTAGAGGAAGAGGAGGGTCTTCTCTCTATAGATAGTGTCTCATGGAGGTTAGAGGAAGAGGAGGGACTTCTCTCTATAGTGTCTCATGGAGGTTAGAGGAAGAGGAGGGACTTCTCTCTCTAGATAGTGTATCATGGAGGTTAGATGAAGAGGAGGGACTTCTCTCTATAGATAGTGTCTCATGGAGGTTAGAGGAAGAGGAGGGTCTTCTCTCTATAGATAGTGTCTCATGGAGGTTAGAGGAAGAGGAGGGTCTTCTCTCTATAGATAGTGTCTCATGGAGGTTAGAGGAAGAGGAGGGACTTCTCTCTATAGTGTCTCATGGAGGTTAGAGGAAGAGGAGGGACTTCTCTCTATAGATAGTGTATCATGGAGGTTAGATGAAGAGGAGGGTCTTCTCTCTATAGATAGTGTCATGGTGGTTAGAGGAAGAGGAGGGTCTTCTCTCTATAGTGTCTCATGGAGGTTAGAGGAAGAGGAGGGTCTTCTCTCTATAGATAGTGTCTCATGGAGGTTAGAGGAAGAGGAGGGTCTTCTCTCTATAGTGTCTCATGGAGGTTAGAGGAAGAGGAGGGTCTTCTCTCTATAGTGTCTCATGGAGGTTAGAGGAAGAGGAGGGTCTTCTCTCTATAGATAATGTCTCATGGAGGTTAGAGGAAGAGGAGGGTCTTCTCTCTATAGTGTCTCATGGAGGTTAGAGGAAGAGGAGGGTCTTCTCTCTATAGATAGTGTCTCATGGAGGTTAGAGGAAGAGGAGGGTCTTCTCTCTATAGTGTCTCATGGAGGTTAGAGGAAGAGGAGGGTCTTCTCTCTATAGATAGTGTCTCATGGAGGTTAGAGGAAGAGGAGGGTCTTCTCTCTATAGTGTCTCATGGAGGTTAGAGGAAGAGGAGGGTCTTCTCTCTATAGATAGTGTCTCATGGAGGTTAGAGGAAGAGGAGGGTCTTCTCTCTATAGATAGTGTATCATGGAGGTTAGAGGAAGAGGAGGGTCTTCTCTCTAAAGATAGTGTCTCATGGAGGTTAGAGGAAGAGGGGGGTCTTCTCTCTATAGTGTCTCATGGAGGTTAGAGGAAGAGGAGGGTCTTCTCTCTATAGTGTATCATGGTGGTTAGAGGAAGAGGAGGGTCTTCTCTCTATAGTGTCTCATGGAGGTTAGAGGAAGAGGAGGGTCTTCTCTCTATAGTGTCTAATGGAGGTTAGAGGAAGAGGAGGGTCTTCTCTCCATAGTGTCTCATGGAGGTTAGAGGAAGAGGAGGGTCTTCTCTCCATAGTGTCTCATGGAGGTTAGAGGAAGAGGAGGGTCTTCTCTCTATAGTGTCTAATGGAGGTTAGAGGAAGAGGAGGGTCTTCTCTCTATAGATAGTGTCTCATGGAGGTTAGAGGAAGAGGAGGGTCTTCTCTCTATAGATAGTGTCTCATGGAGGTTAGAGGAAGAGGGGGGTCTTCTCTCTATAGTGTCTCATGGAGGTTAGAGGAAGAGGAGGGTCTTCTCTCTATAGTGTCTAATGGAGGTTAGAGGAAGAGGAGGGTCTTCTCTCCATAGTGTCTCATGGAGGTTAGAGGAAGAGGAGGGTCTTCTCTCTAGAGATAGTGTCTCATGGAGGTTAGAGGAAGAGGAGGGTCTTCTCTCTAGAGATAGTGTCTCATGGAGGTTAGAGGAAGAGGAGGGTCTTCTCTCTATAGATAGTGTCTCATGGAGGTTAGAGGAAGAGGAGGGTCTTCTCTCTATAGATAATGTCTCATGGAGGTTAGAGGAAGAGGAGGGTCTTCTCTCTATAGATAGTGTCTCATGGAGGTTAGAGGAAGAGGAGGGTCTTCTCTCTATAGATAGTGTATCATGGATGTTAGAGGAAGAGGAGGGTCTTCTCTCTATAGATAGTGTCTCATGGAGGTTAGAGGAAGAGGAGGGTCTTCTCTCTATAGATAGTGTCTCATGGAGGTTAGAGGAAGAGGAGGGTCTTCTCTCTATAGTGTCTCATGGAGGTTAGAGGAAGAGGAGGGTCTTCTCTCTATAGTGTCTCATGGAGGTTAGAGGAAGAGGAGGGTCTTCTCTCTATAGATAGTGTCTCATGGAGGTTAGAGGAAGAGAAGGGTCTTCTCTCTATAGATAGTGTCTCATGGAGGTTAGAGGAAGAGGAGGGTCTTCTCTCTATAGATAGTGTCTCATGGAGGTTAGAGGAAGAGGAGGGACTTCTCTCTATAGTGTCTCATGGAGGTTAGAGGAAGAGGAGGGTCTTTTCTCTATAGTGTCTCATGGAGGTTAGAGGAAGAGGAGGGTCTTCTCTCTATAGTGTCTCATGGAGGTTAGAGGAAGTGGAGGGTCTTCTCTCTATAGATAGTGTCTCATGGAGGTTAGAGGAAGAGGGGGGTCTTCTCTCTATAGTGTCTCATGGAGGTTAGAGGAAGAGGAGGGACTTCTCTCTATAGTGTCTCATGGAGGTTAGAGGAAGAGGACGGTCTTCTCTCTATAGATAGTGTCTCATGGAGGTTAGAGGAAGAGGAGGGTCTTCTCTCTAGAGATAGTGTCTCATGGAGGTTAGAGTAAGAGGAGGGTCTTCTCTCTATAGTGTCTCATGGAGGTTAGAGGAAGAGGAGGGTCTTCTCTCTATAGTGTCTCATGGAGGTTAGAGGAAGAGGAGGGTCTTCTCTCTATAGTGTCTCATGGAGGTTAGAGGAAGAGGAGGGTCTTCTCTCTATAGATAGTGTCTCATGGAGGTTAGAGGAAGATGAGGGTCTTCTCTCTATAGATAGTGTCTCATGGAGGTTAGAGGAAGAGGAGGGACTTCTCTCTATAGATAGTGTCTCATGGAGGTTAGAGGAAGAGGAGGGTCTTCTCTCTATAGTGTCTCATGGAGGTTAGAGGAAGAGGATGGTCTTCTCTCTATAGATAGTGTCTCATGGAGGTTAGAGGAAGAGGGGGGTCTTCTCTCTATAGTGTCTCATGGAGGTTAGAGGAAGAGGAGGGTCTTCTCTCTATAGTGTCTCATGGAGGTTAGAGGAAGAGGGGGGTCTTCTCTCTATAGTGTCTCATGGAGGTTAGAGGAAGAGGAGGGTCTTCTCTCTATAGATAGTGTCTCATGGAGGTTAGAGGAAGAGGAGGGTCTTCTCTCTATAGTGTCTCATGGAGGTTAGAGGAAGAGGAGGGTCTTCTCTCTATAGTGTCTCATGGAGGTTAGAGGAAGAGGAGGGTCTTCTCTCTATAGTGTCTAATGGAGGTTAGAGGAAGAGGAGGGTCTTCTCTCCATAGTGTCTCATGGAGGTTAGAGGAAGAGGAGGGTCTTCTCTCTAGAGATAGTGTCTCATGGAGGTTAGAGGAAGAGGAGGGTCTTCTCTCTAGAGATAGTGTCTCATGGAGGTTAGAGGAAGAGGAGGGTCTTCTCTCTATAGTGTCTCATGGAGGTTAGAGGAAGATGAGGGTCTTCTCTCTATAGATAATGTCTCATGGAGGTTAGAGGAAGAGGAGGGTCTTCTCTCTATAGATAGTGTCTCATGGAGGTTAGAGGAAGAGGAGGGTCTTCTCTCTATAGATAGTGTATCATGGATGTTAGAGGAAGAGGAGGGTCTTCTCTCTATAGATAGTGTCTCATGGAGGTTAGAGGAAGAGGAGGGTCTTCTCTCTATAGATAGTGTCTCATGGAGGTTAGAGGAAGAGGAGGGTCTTCTCTCTATAGTGTCTCATGGAGGTTAGAGGAAGAGGAGGGTCTTCTCTCTATAGTGTCTCATGGAGGTTAGAGGAAGAGGAGGGTCTTCTCTCTATAGATAGTGTCTCATGGAGGTTAGAGGAAGAGAAGGGTCTTCTCTCTATAGATAGTGTCTCATGGAGGTTAGAGGAAGAGGAGGGTCTTCTCTCTATAGATAGTGTCTCATGGAGGTTAGAGGAAGAGGAGGGTCTTCTCTCTATAGTGTCTCATGGAGGTTAGAGGAAGTGGAGGGTCTTCTCTCTATAGATAGTGTCTCATGGAGGTTAGAGGAAGAGGGGGGTCTTCTCTCTATAGTGTCTCATGGAGGTTAGAGGAAGAGGAGGGACTTCTCTCTATAGTGTCTCATGGAGGTTAGAGGAAGAGGAGGGTCTTCTCTCTATAGATAGTGTCTCATGGAGGTTAGAGGAAAAGGAGGGTCTTCTCTCTAGAGATAGTGTCTCATGGAGGTTAGAGGAAGAGGAGGGTCTTCTCTCTATAGTGTCTCATGGAGGTTAGAGGAAGAGGAGGGTCTTCTCTCTATAGTGTCTCATGGAGGTTAGAGGAAGAGGAGGGTCTTCTCTCTATAGATAGTGTCTCATGGAGGTTAGAGGAAGAGGAGGGTCTTCTCTCTATAGATAGTGTCTCATGGAGGTTAGAGGAAGAGGAGGGACTTCTCTCTATAGATAGTGTCTCATGGAGGTTAGAGGAAGAGGATGGTCTTCTCTCTATAGATAGTGTCTCATGGAGGTTAGAGGAAGAGGGGGGTCTTCTCTCTATAGTGTCTCATGGAGGTTAGAGAAGAGGAGGGTCTTCTCTCTATAGTGTCTCATGGAGGTTAGAGGAAGTGGAGGGTCTTCTCTCTATAGATAGTGTCTCATGGAGGTTAGAGAAGAGGAGGGTCTTCTCTCTATAGTGTCTCATGGAGGTTAGAGGAAGAGGGGGGTCTTCTCTCTATAGTGTCTCATGGAGGTTACAGGAAGAGGAGGGACTTCTCTCTATAGTGTCTCATGGAGGTTAGAGGAAGAGGAGGGTCTTCTCTCTATAGATAGTGTCTCATGGAGGTTAGAGGAAGAGGAGGGTCTTCTCTCTAGAGATAGTGTCTCATGGAGGTTAGAGGAAGAGGAGGGTCTTCTCTCTATAGTGTCTCATGGAGGTTAGAGGAAGAGGAGGGTCTTCTCTCTATAGTGTCTCATGGAGGTTAGAGGAAGAGGAGGGTCTTCTCTCTATAGATAGTGTCTCATGGAGGTTAGAGGAAGAGGAGGGTCTTCTCTCTATAGATAGTGTCTCATGGAGGTTAGAGGAAGAGGAGGGACTTCTCTCTATAGTGTCTCATGGAGGTTAGAGGAAGAGGAGGGTCTTCTCTCTATAGATAGTGTCTCATGGAGGTTAGAGGAAGAGGAGGGACTTCTCTCTATAGATAGTGTCTCATGGAGGTTAGAGGAAGAGGATGGTCTTCTCTCTATAGATAGTGTCTCATGGAGGTTAGAGGAAGAGGGGGGTCTTCTCTCTATAGTGTCTCATGGAGGTTAGAGAAGAGGAGGGTCTTCTCTCTATAGTGTCTCATGGAGGTTAGAGGAAGTGGAGGGTCTTCTCTCTATAGATAGTGTCTCATGGAGGTTAGAGAAGAGGAGGGTCTTCTCTCTATAGTGTCTCATGGAGGTTAGAGGAAGAGGGGGGTCTTCTCTCTATAGTGTCTCATGGAGGTTACAGGAAGAGGAGGGACTTCTCTCTATAGTGTCTCATGGAGGTTAGAGGAAGAGGAGGGTCTTCTCTCTATAGATAGTGTCTCATGGAGGTTAGAGGAAGAGGAGGGTCTTCTCTCTAGAGATAGTGTCTCATGGAGGTTAGAGGAAGAGGAGGGTCTTCTCTCTATAGTGTCTCATGGAGGTTAGAGGAAGAGGAGGGTCTTCTCTCTATAGTGTCTCATGGAGGTTAGAGGAAGAGGAGGGTCTTCTCTCTATAGATAGTGTCTCATGGAGGTTAGAGGAAGAGGAGGGTCTTCTCTCTATAGATAGTGTCTCATGGAGGTTAGAGGAAGAGGAGGGACTTCTCTCTATAGTGTCTCATGGAGGTTAGAGGAAGAGGAGGGTCTTCTCTCTATAGATAGTGTCTCATGGAGGTTAGAGGAAGAGGAGGGACTTCTCTCTATAGATAGTGTATCATGGAGGTTAGAGGAAGAGGAGGGTCTTCTCTCTATAGATAGTGTCATGGTGGTTAGAGGAAGAGGAGGGTCTTCTCTCTATAGTGTCTCATGGAGGTTAGAGGAAGAGGAGGGTCTTCTCTCTATAGTGTCTCATGGAGGTTAGAGGAAGAGGAGGGTCTTATCTTTATAGATAGTGTCTCATGGAGGTTAGAGGAAGAGGGGGGTCTTCTCTCTATAGATAGTGTCTCATGGAGGTTAGAGGAAGAGGAGGGTCTTCTCTCTATAGCTAGTGTCTCATGGAGGTTTGAGGAAGAGGAGGGTATTCTCTCTATAGATAGTGTCTCGTGGAGGTTAGAGTAAGAGGAGCGTCTTCTCTCTATATATAGTGTCTCATGGAGGTTAGAGGAAGAGGAGGGTCTTCTCTCTATAGATAGTGTCTCATGGAGGTTAGTGTAACGATCCGAGACCAAGCCCTGGGTGGGGCTGTGATGAGAAGAGAAACTATGGTCTCATACCACCCTCTAGTGGTCACCAGCAGATCATTACCCGTGTTGGCAAATGTGATTAATATGATTAATAGTATAATTAATGTGATTTCATTGTGTGTGTTGTTGATGACTTTACCTTCCTTGTGTGATGTTGTTCCCCTGTCTGGTTGTGTTATTTGTATAATGCTTTTGTGTCTAGTTGTGTTATTCTGTGTTTTGGACTGGCGCCAGCTGTTACCAATTATAATTAGTGTTGTATTTAAGTGTGGTTCTGTCTTCACCTCTTTGTGGCATCATACCTCCGGTTACCCCTTGTTCCTGTCCTTGTCGGCTTGCACTGCTGTTATTTGTTCGAAGTAAGTTTTGTTAGTGTTTTGTTTTATTGCCTGTTATTTTCCGTGCTCTCAGTTCGATGTTATTAGTGCCAGCTCGGCTGCAACATTTATGTTCTTTTTGTTTCGTGTAGTGTTAAGTTGTACTAGTAAAGTCCTTATCTACACGTATCCTGCCGTCTCTGCCTCCCTCCATTCCTTTCCTGCAAATTGGGTTCTACTCTACTTCCCTCAATACCCTCACTTGTAACAGTTAGAGGAAGAGGAGGGACTTCTCTCTATAGATAGTGTTTAATCCTGTAAAAGTATAATCAGTGTAAGAAGGCAGTGTACTGGTTGTATTCAGACAGTGTAATCAGTGTAAGAAGGCAGTGTACTGGTTGTATTCAGACAGTGTAATTAGTATAAGAAGGCAGTGTACTGGTTGTATTCAGACAGTATAATCAGTATATGAAGGCAGTGTACTGGTTGTATTCAGAAAGTATAATCAGTATAAGAAGGCCGTGTACTGGTTGTATTCAGACAGTGTAATCAGTATAAGAAGGCAGTGTACTGGTTGGAAAATAGAGACAGCTGGTTCCCAGAGAGAGCAAGGTGACATTGATTCAATGTTGAAATTACATCAGAATCATCGTTTTTGGTTAATGTTGAAAATGTTATTCTGAATCAACACTGAATCAACGTTGAATTAATGTTGACAACTAAATGTCACATAAATGTCAACATTGTTTCAATGTTATTTACACTGAGACTTCAATTGAGTTCAGTTGATGGTTTTCCATATTTATGAGGTTTGTTGCATTCAAGTTGCATATCAGCTCTACACCTTAATGCCCAACTGTGTCCATGGCCTCAGTTTCCCCATCATTCAGTATTTCATATGTAATATGTTGTATACTATAACTCATAGGGCATACAGACCTTCAAC
The DNA here is from genome assembly GCF_963971535.1 of Notolepis coatsorum. Taxonomy (NCBI): domain Eukaryota; kingdom Metazoa; phylum Chordata; class Actinopteri; order Aulopiformes; family Paralepididae; genus Notolepis; species Notolepis coatsorum. The sequence continues at coordinate 85,648,602 of NC_140180.1, read as the reverse complement.
TGCACATTTGTTTACACTGTTAATTGTTCTCATATTTTTATATTCAAAGATTAAATTGTATGTCTACAGTATATTTATGTCTTTCTGCTGTTACCCGGCCCATACCTGTACCTCCCCTCCCCCATGCTGCTATGATGCCGAATTTCCCCAAGGAACCAACAAAGGAATATATTATCTTATCGTATCTTATCTCATTTGTTTTATCCACATTGGAATCCCAGATGGGTGGGGTTTGTACACTTGAGATAGTAAATACTACTTTCCTATGATTGACGACTTACCTGACACTTATCTTAACTGTTCTGATGCAGTAAACCAAACTAACTCCATGCAGGTACACGTCATTTTTAACAAACACTAATAATTATTCACACACACTATTTGACCAGGTCTGCTCTCAGTTCAGAGCTGACGTTTGTTCCTAATCTCTCTCCATAGGTCCAGACGCCACCAAGAACCCCTGTCTGAAGGTGCACTGCCCTCCTCACAAGGCGTGTATCAGCCATGACTATCAGACAGCCGTCTGCACCAATCACAAACAGCCAACACACAGGTAAGAGCCAATCATGTTGTATATACTGCAATTAATCAGGGTAGGAGGAACAGCCTATTACTGTATCCAACACTGATGACAAGAACGACTGTGTGTAAACAACACTCAAGACAACGACACAAGATTCCTGGAAATAAAAAGGAGCATTAGGAATAAAAACTCTACTCCATATACTCCACATTATATATATATACATATATAGTATATAACTAGACTCCATATTAGTGTTGTCACTTCTGCACGTCATTGGATTTGTTGTGTCTTTGGATCCATAAATAAAATCAATCAATCATAACTAGACTCCATATTATATATTTACCTATATATATTATATAACTATACTCCATGTTATCTTCTGGAAGGCCATGGTGATAATGCCATCAAAACCCATAATGCATTGTTCTCTCTCTCTCTCTCTCTCTCTCTCTCTCTCTCTCTCTCTCTCTCTCTCTCTCTCTCTCTCTCTCTCTCTCTCTCTCTCTCTCTCTCTCTCTCTCTCTCTCTCTCTCTCACACACTCACACCCACACTCACACTCACTCACTATTTCCATGGCCAAGACTCAAACTTGTGATGTCACCAGGTATACATTCTGGAGCTGTTCCATTGACAATGAACGGGAGACTGAATGTATGCACCAACAACACGTTTGTTTGACTTCTTATATGCAAATTTGCTTTATTATTTTTATGGCAGTGTTCTCAGTTCTGAAGAAACATACCTGCATACTCAGAACATCCCCCTGGGTGCTCTCAGTGTCACTTACCCAATTCATTATCTTTGGAGCAGCTCCAGACTGTACACCTGATTTGAGTTCTAGCACTCTGGGAGAGAGCTATTGACGTTCACTAATATTTGTGTGCTGTCTTTGACCAGAGGAACAACATGTATGAATTCTGAAATTGGGCGTAAATCCCCTTTGATGGCAATTCATGGATTATGTAACAAAGTCAGTGTATATAACTCAAAAAGACGGCCATTAATGTGAATGAACTGGTGTCAGATTAACTGTACTGTGACTGAACTGGTGTCAGATTAACCCTAATGTGACTGACCTGGTGTCAGATTAACTGTAATGTGACTGAACTGGTGTCAGATTAACTGTACTGTGAGTCTGTGACTGAACTGGTGTCTGATTAACTGTACTGTGACTGAACTGGTGTCAGATTAACTGTACTGTGGCTGACCTGGTGTCAGATTAACTGTACTGTGGCTGACCTGGTGTCAAATTAACTGTACTGTGGCTGGCCTGGTGTCAGATTAACTGTACTGTAGCTGAACTGGTGTCAGATTAACTGTAATGTGACTGAACTGGTGTCAGATTAACTGTACTGTGACTGAACTGGTGTCAGATTAACTGTAATGTGACTGAAACCGGTGTCATATGAACTGTACTGTGGCTGAACTGGTCGGATTAACTGTATTGTGCATCAGAGAGAAACAGAACAGAAAAAGGAAAATAGGAACTTTAGGAAAATGTGTGTGTGTGTGTGTGTGTGTGTGTGTGTGTGTGTGTGTGTGTGTGTGTGTGTGTGTGTGTGTGTGTGTGTGTGTGTGTGTGTGTGTGTGTGTGTGTGTGTGTGTGTGTGTGTGTGTGTGTGTGTGTGTGTGTGTGTGTGTGTGTGTGTGTGTGTGTGTACTCTACAGAGTAAGTATTCACTACAGAGAGGCTATGATATCCCTGCACTCAGTTAATCAAACTCACTGGTTCTTCAGACCCTGTTGAATACTTTGATCCTAATGTTATCTGTCATGTTGCCAATAAAATAAAAGATTGTTAATTTTACTGTGTTTCTCTGTTTGTCTCTACTGTGTTTCTGTGTTTGTCTTTACTCTGTTTGTCTCTACTGTGTTTGTCTTTACTGTGTTTGTCTCTACTGTGTTTCTGTGCTTGTCTACTGTGTCTGGCTTTACTGTGTTTGTCTGTGTTTGTCTTCTACTGTGTTTGTCTTTTACTGTGTTTGTCTCTTGTGTTTTCTGTGTTTGTCTCTACTTGTGTTTGTCTCCTAGTTTCCGTTGCTCATACAAGATTAACCAAATCGTATGGGCAGCCTATTAGTCTACAGGCAGTGTAAAAATAACACACCTGTTTTAGCAGGGGAGGGAGGGGTGGGTTTGTGCGCAAAGGCCTGCTGTTCTACACTCTTAACAAAAAAAGTTGGGGGGCTTCCCACTCCAAAACATTTACAACAAGCGCTGCATGGGTAAGGCTAAGAGAATAATCAAAGACCCCAGCCACCCAAACAACTGCTTCTTTGAACTGCTGCGGTCAGGCAAGCGATACCGGAGTCTCATTGGCAAGCACAGAAAGACTCAGAAGGAGCTTTGGACTCAAGTGTGCTTCCTGTCAGTTACTGTATCAAACACTGCAACATAATATAAACTGTTTAGAATGTTAATCTAGAGAGCATTTAGGAGATTGCAGGCAGATATTGATCAGATGTAATTAGACTCATTATGGGAAAGGCCTCAGCTGGCCAATCAGGATGCACTCTGCTCCCAGTAACCACAGAAACCAGAGAACCCTCCCAAATTCACACAGTTGAGGTTTGTTAAACAAATATGAATTTATGGAAATAATGTTAATTATATCTCTCTTTTATCGTAAAACCGAGAGGAAATGACCTAAATCCAGATGTAACACTGCCATTGGAAAGAGGATCCTTTTCCCTATCCATAGATGTATAATATGGATTAAAATGGATTATAATTATTACTGTATCTACAAATCCTTCTGTTTAATCCCCTTTATTCATTTTCTTTGATATTTTGTCGCATGGTGTTATTCACCGGCAGAGATGCAAAAAAAATATCACAATTTATGTTCTCCTTTTTTTCATCACAATTTACTCAAGCCTAGTAACAGACACAAACGCACTCTGA